>NC_135821.1:72937765-73115314 GCF_964213995.1 Mustelus asterias | reverse complement strand
TTTTATTTTCTGGTTGAAAATCCTTCAAATTAAATAACAACTTGTTCACTCTGGAGAGGTTATTTGTGTTAAATAAAGATTAATGACTTGTGGAAATTGTAAATGTGTTCCCGCCCCCCAGTAAACTGCCGATTAATATTTAATGTTAAAAGAAACACATTTGTCGAGAGAAGATTTCAGTGTGTCTCCTTCCCTCCCCCAATTTACTCTCCTGAGTGATGGTGAGAAGGAAAACGTTATGAGCCGCAGATCAGCGTCTGCCTCTGCCCCTCCTCCCCCAAAACACATTACTCCAGTGTTGATCAGTGTTTGGAGAGGGGGGCGGGGGGGGAGGTGGGGTGCAGTGGGAAGGGTGGGGGAGTGACGAGGGGGGCTGGAGAGCAGTGGGAGGGGTGGGGGAGTGACGGGGCGGGGGGCGGCGGGGGGGGGGGGGGGGGGGGGCGGGGGCGGTGACCTGGGGAGGGGGGGGGGGGGGGACTGGTGTTGTTATCTGGGTTGTGTAGACCGATGTTACAGAGTGTACTGCTTGTGGCCAGTGCTTTGTCAGGCGGTTGTGGTCTCCTTGTACTGTCGATCGATGAGTCTGGCCAGGCAGACTGCACAGTGCGAGTGTTGTATTTTTCTTTCTTCAGGCCTTTCCTTGGTGAGCGAAGGGTTAAATGGTCCGACCGTATTTCTTTGTTTCGGTTGTCACTTGCCTTCTGTTGCCAAGAAAGCCGTGCCAGGCAGCGCCACACAAAGGCAAGACACCATACTGCAGGCTGCCGCCAGCATCTCGGAATGGGGTAGGCACTGGAACATCCTACCGAGTAAAAGGCAAAAAGAATTAGAGTATGATTTAAGCTCGTTGGATAAACTTGAGATTGATTTGATTTGATTTATCATTGTCACATGTATTAGTATACAGTGAAAGGTATTGTTTCTTGCGCGCTATACAGACAAACATACTGTACATCGAGAAGGAAAGGAGAATGTGCAGAATGTAGTGTTACAGTCACAGCTAGGGTGTAGAGAAAGATCAACATACTGCGAGGTAGGTCCATTCAAAAGTCTGACGGCAGCAGGGAAGAAGCTGTTCTTGAGTTGCTTGGTACGTGACCTCAGACTTTTGTATCTTTTTCCCGATGGAAGAAGGTGGAAGAGAGAATGTCCGGGGTGCGTGGGGTCCTTGATTATGCTAGCTGCTTTGCCGTGGCAGCGGGAAGTGTAGACATAATCAGTGGATGGGAGGCTGGTTTGAGTGGTGGATTGGGCTACGTTCTCAACCCCTTGGAGTTTCTTGTGGTCTTGGTCAGAGCAGGAGCCATACCAAGCTGTGATACAACCAGAAAGAATGCCTTCTATGATGCATCTGTAAAAGTTGGTGAGAGTCGTGGTGGGCATGCCAGAAGCCTCCTGAGAAAATAGAGGCGTTGGTAGACTTTGGAATGATTGGTAATGCCTGTAAAAAAAGAGTGTGCCACAATAAAAAAATTCTGGCACAGATAGAGGCCGTTTGGCCCTATTGTGTCACTGCTGACCATTAACGAACTGTTCACCCAATGCCACTTTGCAGCCCTTGGCCTTTTGGCTGCAGACTTTAAGTGCTCGTTTGATGCCTCTCGGACCCCCACCACTATCTAGATATAAAAGTCTCTCTCCTCAACTCCCTCGAATCATTCTGGCAATTACTTTAAATCTATGCTGCCCTCTCTGTTAAGGGAAAATAAGTCTTTTCCATTCACTTTATCCCCTCACCCCGCCATTGTTGGTCATGCCTTTCGCTTCGTAGGCCCTAAACCTGGAACTCCCTCCCTAAATCTCTCCACCTCTTTCTCCTCCTCTGAGGTGTTTTCAAAACCAATCTCTGTCCTGTCCTAATGTCCCCCTCCTGTTACAGTGTCAATTTTACCCAGTAATGTTCCTGTGAAGCAATTTCCAATGTTACAGGCACTATATGAATTGGAAATTATTGTCACAGTTTTACAGAATTGTCCAGGTACTGAAGGGGGGAGGCTATTCGACCCATCGTGTTTGTACCGGCTCTCCGAATAAGCATTGTGACTTAATGCCATGTCCCCCACCTTTTCCCCTTAACACTGCACGTTGATCCTATTCAAATGTAGTCTTGAGTGCCCTGATTGAACCTGCCTCCATCACACTTCCAACCAGTGCATTCCAGATCCAGACCACTCGCTGTGTGAAAAAGTCTTTTCTCGCATCAAATTTGCTTCTTTTGTAAAACACTTTTTAAATTTAAGTCTCCTCTTCTTGATCCTTTTACGAGCAGGAACAGTTTCTCCCTATAATCTGAGCAGCCACCCCCCCATGATTCTGAGCACCTGTGATAAATCTCCTCTTAGCCTTTTTCTCTCCAAGGACAACAGTCCCAACCTCTCCAATCTCTCCTCAGAACTGAAGTTTCTCATCCCTGGAACCATTCTTGTAAATTTCTTCTGCACTCTCTCCAATGCATAACATCCTTCCTATAGTGTAGTGCCAGGACTGTACACACTATTCCAGCTGAGGTCTAACTAGCATCTTCTATAAGTTTAGTGTAACTTCTTTGCTCTTGTACTCTTATCGGGGGGAAAAGCGAAAATATTAACTTCAGAGCTGAACAGAAAACCGACTTTGGGAACTTGGAGCCACTGAGATGTTGAAAGAGATGTTTTGAGAGAAAGGGGACAACCAGTCTCTTCCATCTGGTTACATAGGCCTAGAGAGACATATGAAATCAGAACTTCACAAATAAATAGCCAAGGGCAGAGCCTGATGTTTCCTCACCCTCCCCATGAGGCTGGCACAGTGGTTAGCACTGCTGCCTCACAGTGCCAGGGACCTGGGTTCGATTCCAGCCTCTCCCTGACTATTTTATAAACCTCTAGGTCATCTCTGCCTTTGGCTGCAAAGTCAAAGTGTGTCGCCGGACTGTTCTGATTCTTCAGAATCACGACACGACAGATCAACCACGTAGCTTGTCTCACCAACAAAGATTTGCATTTATAGAGCACCTTTAATGTGGCAAGGCATTTCGCTAGCATGTTATCCCCAAACACTTGAGATTTAGCCGCTGGAAACACCTGGACGGATGATCAAAAGCTTGGTCAAAGAGGTCAAAATTTGAGTATCTTAAAAAAAAAACTGAGAGGCAGAGAGGTTTAGGGAGGAAATTCCAGATGTGGCCAAATCTTTGAAACACTTAATCTTTAAGGATTGCTAGATTTTCACCTTCGTTGCCCATTAAACCTGCCGTAGAAATTTAGAGCTCGTAATCAATAGAATATGGATCTTTTCAAAGATGTGATCATTGTTAATGCAATGCCAACCAATCTCTCTCTCGTCTACAAAGGGACAATTTAAACTGTTACATAGAACATAGGATCCCAACGGTGCAGAAGGAGGCCATTCGGCCCATCGGGTCTGCACCGACCACAATCCCACCCTAACCCCATAACTCCAGGCATTTACCCTAGCCAGTCTCCCTGACACTAAGGGTCAATTTAGCATGGCCAAGCCACCTATCCTGCACATCTTTGGACTGTGGGAGGAAACCAGAGCACCCGGAGGAAACACATGCAGACACAGGGAGAATGTGCAAACTCCACACAGACACAGTGACCCGAGGCCGGGAATTGAACCCGGGTCCTGGCACTGTGAGGCAGCAGTGCTAACCACTGTGTCACCCATTGAGTCTCATTCGTTGAGTCTCATTCCTGTCTGCAGCAAATAGTTCTCAGAGATTTTAGAATAGTCAAATTTTATTTCTTTTTAGAATAGACATAGAACAGTACAGCACAGAACAGGCCCTTCGGCCCACGATGTTGTGCCGAGCTTTATCTGAAACCAAGATCAAGCTATCCCACTCCCTATCATCCTGGTGTGCTCCATGTGCCTATCCAATAACCGCTTAAATGTTCCTAAAGTGTCTGACTCCACTATCACTGCAGGCAGTCCATTCCACACCCCAACCACTCTCTGCGTAAAGAACCTACCTCTGATATCCTTCCTCTCTCTCCCACCACGAACCCTAATAGAACATAGAACAGTACAGATAGAACATAAAACAGTACTTTTCCCTTCTCTCTCTCTGGGTGGAATTTTCCCATCCCACCTGTCATGGGAACGATAGCGGGCGGGACACGGACCGTGCAAAGGTCCTTTGAGCTCGGATGGGATTTTCTGACCTTGGGGCAAGTGCGGCCGGAAAATCCCGCCTTTTGTCTCTTAGTCCAACCTTTCTTTCCCTCTGTTATTTTTTTGTTCTACACCTGACGTGACTCCAATACATCTTCCTCCTCCATTGTTCCTTTCTCAATCCTTAAGCCCCATTGTTTAAGGAGATAAAGTGTGGGTGTCGTCACTCACTGAGTTCTCAGATGTCCCATTGCTTTGCCATTATAAACTCAGACTATCAGCGAATTACAACACAAGCATTTTTTTGAGTTGGAGGCTCCAGGAAAAGAGTCAGACTTGTAGGCCACGCTGTGAGGTGTGCCCCTCTCCAGCAAGATCTGGCCCAATATTGTAGCTCGCAATGACTTTGTTCCTTCTGCAAAAAAAACAGCTGCTAGTTTAAGAAAATATTTTCCTAGTTCTCAAATTTCCCACGTCCCCACCAGTAAATTCCTCTCAGACGGTAGAGTTCCATTTTTCATTTAATGAGAAATTTTACGATAAACTGTTGGAATAAAGACCTCATTTATGAAATAATTTCCCATCCTAAATTCTCATCGTTCATTCCTGAATTGACACAAATCAAGTGCTTCCATTTTGTGTGCACACGCGTTTGAATTCATTAGGAAAATGGAAATTGAAGCGATACTGCTTCCTATGTTTAGTTTGTGTTTTATGGGAAGTTGCAAAATTCTAACCATGAATTATCGGCCAGCCCTGAACCTGACCAACTCACCATCACCACTCTATATGGGCCATCTTTACAAACCCCTTTGTCCCTGCCTGACTGTGACCTCTGCCCTGTACCCTGCCAGCTCCTGAAGAAAGTGAGCATGGAAGATGCTGGATTGTCAAAAAAGCCCAACTGATTCACTTCCCACTGCGTTGCATCACTCATCAGTGCTGAGGGACACGGCTCCTCCCTCTGAACTTCCTAACTCACAGACGCAATCAATAAGGATAAGCAAAAAAACCTCCTCCATGATCATCCTCAATACCAGTGCCCCACAAGGCTGTGTCCTCAGCCCCTTGCTATACTCCTTACACACCTATGACTGTGTGGCCAAATTCCCCTCCAACTCGATTTTCAAGTTTACTGACACCACCGTAGTAGATTGGATCTCAAACTGACGAGACGGAGTAGAGGAATGAGATAGAGAATCTGGTGAACTCGTGTGACGACAATAATCTCTCCCTCAATGTCAACAAAATGAAGGAGATAGTCATCAACTTCAGGAAGCGTAGCGGGGAACATGCCCCTGTCTACATCAATGGGAAGTTTAACAACACCAGGTTAAAGTCCAACAGGTTTATTTGGTAGCAAAAGCCACACAAGCTTTCGGAGCTCTAAGCCCCTTCTTCAGGTGAGTGGGAATTCTGTTCACAAACAGAGCATATAAAGACACAGACTCAATTTACATGAATAATGGTTGGAATGCGAATATTTACAACTAATCAAGTCTTTAAGAAACAAAACAATGTGAGTGGAGAGAGCATCAAGACCGGCTAAAAAGATGTGTATTGTCTCCAGACAAGACAGCCAGTGAAACTCTGCAGGTCCACGCAATGGGGACAAAGTAGAAATGCTTGAGAGCTTCAAGTTTTTAGGTGTCCAGATCACCAACAACCTGTCCTGGTCCCTGCCTGTGAACGCTATCGTTAAGAAAGCTCACGAACGCCTCTACTTTCTCAGGAGACTAATGAAATTTGGCATGTCAGCTGCAACTCTCACTTCTATAGTTGCACCATAGAAAGCATTCTTTCAGGTCGTATCAGGGCTTGGTCTGGCTCCTGCTCTGCCCAAGACTGCAATAAACTACAAAGGCTCGTGAATGAAGCCAAGTCCATCACTCAAACCAGCCTCCCATCCATTGACACTGCCTACACTTCCCGCTGCCTCGGAAAAGCAGCCAGCATAATTAAGGACCCCACGCACCCTGGATATTCTCTCTTCCACCTTCTTCCGTCGGGAAAATGAGACAAAAGTCTGAGGTCATGTACCAACCGACTCAAGAACAGCTTCTTCCCTGCTGCTGTCAGACTTTTGAATGGACCTACCTTGCATTAAGTTGATCTTTCTCTACATCCTAGCTATGACTGTAACACTACATTCTGCACTCTCTCGTTTCCTTCTCTATGAACGGTATGCTTTGTCTGTATAGTGCGCAAGAAACAATACTTTTCACTGTATGTTAATACATGTGACAATAATAAATCAAATCAAAAAGCTTCCTGACCTACATTGACTCCCAGTCCGGCAGCTCCTTGATTTATAAATTTGTCATCTTGTTTTCACCGGACTTCACGCCTTCCAAACTCTGTGACCTCCTCCATCCCTGACAACCCTCCAAGATCTCTGCGCTCATCCAATTCTGGCCCCTTGCACATTCCTAGTTTGTTTTGTTCCATCTCTGGTGGCCGTGCGTTCAGTTACATTGGTCCTAAGCTCTGGAATTCTCTTATTCAATTCCTGGTCTGTGGAGGCTTTTATTTTGTCTTTTATTTGGAAGATTGTCGTTTTGATGCTGCCTTCCTGCTGGTGCTGCACTACATTTAACGCACTGTCTGCCTAACTTGAAGCACCTCGCACCCCTCTCTCTCTCTCTCTCTCTCTCTTCCCCCCCCCCCCCCCCCCCCACCCCCTCACATTCCCCCTCCCGGGGTGGCACAGTGGTTAGCACTGCTGCTCACAGCGCCAGGGATGTGGGTTCGATTTCCGGCTGTCTGTGTGGAGTTTGCACATTCTCCCCGTGTCTGCGTGGGTTTCCTCCCTGTGCTCCAGTTTCCTCCCACAGTCTGAAAGGCATGCTGGTTAGGTACATTGACCCGGAGTGTGGCGACTAGGGGAATTTCACAGTAACTTCATTGCAGTGTTAATGTAAGCCTTACTTGTGACTAATAAATAAACTTGAAACTTTTTGCGATCTCCCTCTCTCCCTCGTTCTCCCTCCCTCTCTCTCTCTTTCCCCCTCTCTGTTTTAACCACTGTCCTCCTGCTTTTATGCAAACATTCTGCATGTAAATCTAGCAGACTGCATTCAGAGAATGGACTCAATAGCTCTGTAACTCAGTGTGTCCCAATGTGATGTGTGTGGTTTGTGGAACAGGGAATGTGAGTCAAAGATGTGACATTATTTTTGCCTCACAGTGCAAGCGCATTGAATCTGATCAGTGGGTTGAACAGACCAAAAGGGAAGAATTTTTTATTTGCAGCAGATGAACAGATTGATGAGAAAGTGGATCTCCACTTCAGTCAGCAAGACTCCAGTAAGGGATGACACGGTGGCACAGTGGTTAGCACTGCTGCCTCACAGCACCGGGTTCGATTCTGGCCCTGGGTGACTGTCTGTGTGGAGTTTGCACATTCTCCCCGTGTCTGCATGGGTTTCCTCCGGGTGCTCCGGTTTCCTCCCACAGACTGAAAGACGTGCTGGTTTAGTGCATTGAGCCGAACAGACGCTGGAGTGTGGCGACTAGGGGAATTTCACAGTAACTTCATTGTAGTGTTAATGTAAGCCTTACTTGTGACTAATAAATAAACTTTAAATTGGCCCTTAGTGTCCCAAGATGTGTAGGTTAGGGGGGTTAGCAGGGTAAATATGTGGGGTTACTGTTAGTATACAGTGAAAAGTATTGTTTTTTGCACGCTATACAGACAAAGCCTACCATTCATAGAGAAGAAAAGTTTAAATTTAAGTTTATTTATTAGTGTCACAAGTAGGCTTACATTAACACTGCAATGATGTTACTGTGAAAATCCCCTAGTCGCCACACTCCAGCACCTGTTCGGGTACACTGAGTGAGAATTGAGTATGGCCATTGCACCTAACTAGGAGAGAGTGCAGAATGTAGTGTTACAGTCATAGCTAGGGTGTAGAGAAAGATCAACTTAATCTAAGGTTGGTCCATTCAAACGTCTGGCAGCAGCAGGGAAGAAGCTGTTCTTGAGTCGGTTGGTATGTGACCTCAGACTTTTGTCTCATTTTCCCGACAGAAGAAGGTGGAAGAGAGAATGTCCGGGGTGCGTGGGGTCCTTAATTATGCTGGTTGCTTTTCCGAGGCAGCGGGAAGTGTAGACAGAGTCAATGGATGGGAGGCTGGTTTGCGTGATGGACTGGGCTACATTCACTACCCTTTGTTCTGAAGCACATAGGGAGATATTAGGGCGGGTGACCACAAGCCTGGTCAGAGAGGTAGGTTTTCAGGAGCGTCTTACAGGGGGAGGAGAGAAATAGAGGTTCAGGGAGGAAATTCCAGAGACTGCATCTGAAGGCATGACTGCCAATGGTGGAGTGATTAAAATTGGGGATCGATAAGAGAGCAGAATTAGAGGGATGCAGATACCTCAGAGGGTTGTGGCATTGGAGGGAGGATATATGGACAGCAAGGAAGGCAGTTTAAAAATGAAGCATTGCTCCGGGTCTGGCAGTGTCAACCAGCAAGGACAAAGATCTGAAGGATAATTGGGATGTGGTATGTGTTAGGATACAAACAGCATAGTTTTGTATGAGCTCTGGTTTATGTGGGGTGGAAAATGAGAGGCTGCTCAGAAGAACATTAGAATGAACAAGTCCAGAATTAACAAACCGTTAATTTAAGAGAAGCAGAACTTTCATGTGACACAGCTCTGTGGAAGGGACGCAATTTTGTAATATAAAATAATAAGGGGCATAGATCAGCTGGATAGTCAAAATCTTTTCCCAAAGGTAGGGGAGTCTAAAACTAGAGGGCATCGGTTTAAGGTGAGAGGGGAGAGATACAAAAGGGTCCAGAGGGGCATTTTTTTCACACTGGGGTGGTGAGTGTCTGGAACAAGCTGCCAGAGGTAGTAGTAGAGTCGGGTACAATTTTCTCTTTTAAAAAGCATTTAGACAGTTACATGAGTAAGATGGTTACAGAGGGATATGGGCCAAATGCGGGCAATTGGGACGAGCTTAGGGGTTTTAATAAAAAGGGGCGGCATGGACAAGTTGGGCCGAATGGCCTGTTTCCATGCGGTAAAATTTTATGACTCTAATATACAAATGCCCAAATTCTTCAGGCTGGTTTTGGGCCTAGCTTACCTTTCATTGAATTAATTTAATGTGGTGTATGTCATCTTTCTTGGGTAAATTGTACAACAGTGTAGGAAAAGGTAGTACTTAGCCTCTGGTTTGAGACCAGTAATGCAGAGGCCTGGATTAATGATCCAAAGAATGAGAGTTCAAATCCCACCACGGATTGTAATTCAGTTTTTAAAATATGGACAATGAAGACCCTCTGTGCCTTTTCCATCCTCAGTGCTTCCTCAAAGTGGTGTTCAGCGTGCAAAAGTTTTGATTCATCAGTTGAGGGGTACATGGTAATCGGCAGAAGGTGCCTTGCTCATGTTTAAACTGGTGCCATGAGACTTCATGGGCTCCATAGTCGATGTAGAGGACTCCCAGGACAACTCCCTCCCAACTATATACCACTGCTCCGCCACCTCTGCTGTGTCTGCCCTGCCGATGAGACAGGACCTACCCAGGGATGGCGATGGCTGTGTCTGGAACATTATCCGTAAGATATGATTCCGTGAGTATGATTATGTCAGGCGGCTGCTTGACCGGTCTGTGGGGACAGCTCTCCCAATTTTGACACTAATCCCCAGATGTTAGTGAGGAGAACTTTGCAGGGTCGAAAGGGCTGAGGGCTGGTTTCCCATTGTGGTTTCCATTGCCTAGGTCGATGCCAGGTGGTCCATCCGGTTTCACTTGCTTATTGGCTTGCTTTTAGTGGCTTGGTACAACGGAGTTGCTTGCTAGGCCATTTCAGAGGGCATTTGAGAGTCAACCACATTGCTGGGGTTCTGGAATATAAATCTCTGCCAACTGTGTTTCACTGGCTAGGTGTCCTTGAGAATGAGTTAAAAACAGTTTTTGGAACCCTCACTGATAAGCTTCTTAAAATCATTGGGCACAGAAGGTGACAATTTATTCCATTGTGCCCCTCATGGTTCTTTGAAAAGGCTATCCAATTGGTCCTATACCTGATCTTCCCCATACCCCTGTGAATTTCTCCCTTTCAAGTATATATCTGTGATAACCCCCATCAGTGCCATGGGGAATCTCTAATTGATCTCCCTCTGGAGCTCGTTGAATACGAGTTCCCTTGGTAACAGTCAATTGCCTACCCAAGTGGAACTTGTCACCTGAGTCCTTTTATAAGGCAGACATCAGGCAGGGTCTGCCGAACTCTTGTCCCGGATGGAACTTCTGTGCCGTGGAGTAGTGGCTTTACTTTACGATTTGTAGTAAACGCTGGTCCTTTCCAGTTGGCTTCTTGAGTTATTACAATATCCAATTGTCCTTTGTATGTTACTGGTGAATTTGCTTCCACCACCCTTTCCTGGAATGTAGACTACATTCTGCACCCTCTCCTTTCCTTTTCCCCTATGTACTCGATGAACGGTATGTTTTGTCTGTACAGCGTGCAAAACACAATACTTTTCACTGTATCCCAATACATGTGACAATAATAAATCAATTGAATTCAACTCCATCCCTAACAGCGCTGTAAGTGTACCAATGCCAGATGGACTGCAGCATTTCAGGAGGGCAGCTCATTACCATCACATCAAGGGCAATTATGGATGGGCAATAAATGTTGGCTTAATCAGTGATGCCCACATCCCGTGAACAAATAATTTAAAATGCCTCTATCAAAGCCCTTTATGGTCAATTAAATCTCCCCTTAACCTTTCCTGTACGAAGGAGAGTAATCCCAGCTTCCCACATAATTGACGTTCCTCAGCCATGTTACCGTTCTGGTAAATCCCCTCTGCACTCTTCCCCAAGGCCTGAAGTGTGCTGCCAAGAGCTGCAGCCAGTACTCCAGCTGAGGCCAAATCAGTGGCTTATAAAGATTTGCTTGATGATCTGATCGTAATTTAGGAATCATGGTGATGCAGCGATGGGGAGAGTGTTGTTGGATTATTCAAGATGGGCTGCAAATATCTTGTGATCCTAAGTTGATCTCTGCCATTAGGCATCTAGTGGTTCTGAATGAGTCCAAAGTCCGCCGCCCTCAGGAGCAAGACTGTGCCGAATTTCAGACCTTCCTGGATTTTGGATATCAGGACTTGCGGAGTTAATAATGTCAAGCAACAACAATATTGTACAGTTTTCACCAAGTCCAACTTAATTGCAATGAGTGCGAGTCTTGGGGGCAAAGTGCTTCTCAAATCAGCCTGAAGAAATTTGCTTGGTAATCCATGCTCACTTGTTAGAATAATAATGGACTGAGATGTTCTTACCTTCTTGCAACATCCTGGACGCATGCCTTTTTGACACGATTGCAATAGCAAAATACACAGGAGATCACAATAAACACCAAAGCATACAAACGATGCGGGTACCAACCACAACAGCATCAAACATTTATGGAGAGAAGTCGGGCAGTTTGAGCTCGGCCGGGTTGGGTAGGATTGTCGGGTCAACTCTGCGAGCTGGAAAGAGACATGCTGCCATCACCCCAATAAGATGTTCTGCCTCTCACACAACTGAGTAATGTGGTATATGACTTCCAGTGCCAGTGTGGTGCTAGGTGTGTAGGCTGGATGGCGGATCATATCAAATAGTATGTCCCTTCCGCTGCAGGCAAAATACAGACTGTTCACAACCAACCATGCTTACAACACAGTGTCCAACATTAGATATGATTCTGCGATTAGACAACATTTGCTAAATAATCCCCGGGATGTTAAACATTATGCTGACAACCAATTTAAGGTTGTCAGTCGAGCTCACAGTGTGGTGCAGTTGCATATATTGGAAGCTATATATATTAATACACAGGGCTTCGTTCTTTGCGGACAGGGGAACGTGTAAACACATTGTACCTGTTTCAGCTAAACAAAATGAGTGATAGCCATTCGCTGGTTCATTCCACTGGGCAATATCTTGACCAATCAGAAATAAGCTGCCTGGATTAAATTTCAAACAACGCTCAGCAGTTAACTGTATGTCGCTATTAACTGGTGCATTCTCCATGGAAACATCTCCCCAATCAAAGTACACTTGTCAACCAATCAGAACTCTCGTCACATACAATATAAACTGTTGTTTCCCCTGACATTGGTATTCTTGTAATTGTCCTGTTAAGTGCAAGATGAAAAAGTTTCGACAAAAAGTCTATTTTCCATGAGACGGCACGGTGGCACAGTGGTGAGCACTGCTGCCTCACAGTGCCAGGGATCTGGGTTTGATTCCCACTGTCTGTGAGGAGTTTGCACTTTCTCCCCATGTCTGCGTGGGCTTCCTCTGGGTGTCATAGAGGTTTACAGCATGGAAACAGGCCCTTCAGCCCAACTTGTCCATGCCGCCCCTTTTTTTAAAAAGCCCTAAGCTAGTCCCAATTTCCCGCATTTGGTCCATATCCCTCTATACCCATCTTACCCATGTAACTGTCTAAATGCTTTTTAAAAGACAAAATTGTACCCGCCTCTACAACTACCTCTGGGAGCTTGTTCCAGACATTCACCATCCCCTGTGTGAAAAAAAATTGCCCCTCTGGACCCTTTTGTATCTCTCCCCTCTCACCTTAAACCTGTGGCCTGTAGTTTTAGATTCCCCTATCTTTGGGAAAAGATATTGACTATCTACCTTATCTGTGCCCCTTATTATTTTATAGACCTCTATAAGGTCACCCCTCAGCCTTCTACGCTCCAGAGGAAAAAGTCCCAGTCCACCCAGCCTCTCCTTATAACTCAAACCATCAAGTCCCGGTAGCATCCTGCTCTGGTTTCCTCCCACAGCCCAAAGGACACGCTGGTTAGGTGGATTGGCCATGCTCAATTCTCCCTCAGTGTACCCAAACAGGCGCCGGAGTGTGGCAACTAGGGCATTTTCACAGTAACTTCATTGCAGTGTTAATGTAAATCTACGTGTGACATTACTAAATAAACTTTATTTTCAGCAAGACTCAGGTTCTGACGACCAAACAACAATTTGGGCTCCAATTTTAAAAAGTAATTGACCCGAAACGCTAACTCTATTTTTCTCTCTCCACTCAAGCTGCCTGGCCTGCAGAGTATTTCCAGCATTTTCTACTTTTATCAACACTTTAGGTTTTTTATTCATTTCTCAGGGTGTGCAGGACATTGGTGAGAATGCGTTAGTTGCCCATTGTGTGTTGGTACTGTGTTTTTTGCCATTGCAATCATGTCACAAAGGCATGCAGTCAGGGTTGGTTCAAGGGAGTAAGAATATTTCAGTTCACTATTATATGATTATTATATTATTCACTATTATCACTATTATAACAATGAGCACAGATAAACAAGCAAATTTCTTCAGGCTGGTTTGAGAAGCACTTTGCTCCCGACACGCACTCGTTGTGAGTTCGTTGGGCTTGATGAAAGCTGTAAGATATCGTTGGCGCTCAACTTTAGTTCCGGCCTTGTGATTGCTGTTACAATTAGACTACAGTACAAGGCATTAAGAATCAAGAACATAACAGGACTGGAGTCACCTGTGACCAACCCGGAGAAGAATGGCAGGTTCCCCTCCCTCCCTGAAGAAGATGACAAAACCAGTTGGGTTTATTTTTGTGACAATCACACGTTTCTCAAATTGGCAGCCTTGTTGAATTTAGTTTTACAAGTTGCCATGGTGTGTGATTGCCCTGAATCTAAGAGCTGTGGCTGACGGGACCAGTGATGCATCCCAATGTTGACGTAGGAGGATATCCTCCTCCGTGAAGAATAAATGAAAGTGAGAGGAGTTGGGGATGAGGAAGGTTAATTGATCCCATTGATGTTCATCCTTCCAGTTCAAGTTTGTCCAAGATTTTTGTTTCCTTGGGCCCTAGAGATTTATACCATGGACATTTTGAAGGTGTGGGGAGTGGTACCTGCCATAACATTTAATTTGCATGTCATAGAATCCTTATAGTGCAGAAGAAGGCCATTCAGCCCATCAATCGCACCATATCCCCGTAACCCCATGTATTTACCCGGCTAATTTCCCTGACACTAAGGGGCAATTTTGCATGGCCAATCAACCTAATCGATTGCGGGAGGAAACTGGAGCATCCGGGGGAAACCCACGCAGACACAGGGAGAACATGCAAATTCCACACAGACAGTGGTCCGATACTGGAATTGAACCCAGGTCCCTGGGGTTGTGAGGCAGCAGTACAGACCACTGTGCCCACCCTATGTCTTAACTATTGATGCAGACAGACCTTCTGCCGTGTCGAGATTATCCAGGTACCACCACGGAACAGCCTCTCCAAATCAACAGGCCCTTTGTTTATAATTAATTCACTTAATTTAATTCATTTGGGGTGGCACAGTGGTTAGCATTGTTGCCTCACAGCGAATTATTTAATTATTAGAATTATTTAATTCTATTAATTAAATAAAAATGGTTGTGACTCTTCATACAGTACCACTCCCCACACCTTCAAAATGTCCATGGTATAAATCTCTAGGGCCCAAGGAAACAAAAATCTTGGACAACCTTGAACTGGAAGGATGAACATCAATGGGATCAATTAACCTTCCTCATCCCCAACTCCTCTCACTTTCATAGAATTTTTATTTATTTCATTTTCATTCTCCTCGTGTCTGCGTGGGTTTCCTCCGGGTGCTCCGGTTTCCTCCCACAGTCCAAAGATGTGCCGGTTAGGTTGATTGGCCAGGTTAAAAAAATTGCCCCTTAGAGTCCTGGGATGCGTAGGTTAGAGGGATTAGCGGGTAAAATATGTGGGGTAGGGCCTGGGTGGGATTGTGGTCGGTGCAGACTCGATGGGCCGGGTGGCCGCCTGCACTGTAGGGTTTCTATGATTTCTATGAAATTGGGTTTCCTTGACTTTGAGGGGCTGATTGCTGGGATGGGGATGGAGAGAGGATATCACTGAAGTCCTGCTTTACCTGATGGGCTATTTCAAAATATTTCAATATTTCAAAATATTAGACTCTTAAGGGGGAGATGGCAGGGGTCATTGCTACGAGGTGGCTCCAAGATAGAATTTCAGTCTCAAGTGGTAGAGTTGGCAATCTGATACCCGAGCCAGGTGGCGTACCTGCCAGCTTGGCTCACCAGTGGAAGATGGAGGGTAGACCTGTCACTGTGGGCTGGGATTCTTTCTGCTTAACTTTAGATGACCTTGCAGGCCAATATTCGAGCATATCTAATGTGATTTCAAGATTG
This sequence comes from Mustelus asterias, assembly GCF_964213995.1. Classification (NCBI taxonomy): domain Eukaryota; kingdom Metazoa; phylum Chordata; class Chondrichthyes; order Carcharhiniformes; family Triakidae; genus Mustelus; species Mustelus asterias. Next base: position 73,099,985 of record NC_135821.1, on the reverse strand, counting down.
CCAGCAATATCTTCAACATTTGAATGGCTTCGGGTGAAGTTGTACAGTTTTGATCTTGCTGCCATCACTGTTGGAATGTTGATGATGTAACCATAGAGTCGGTCCCCATTGTGACCAATAGAATGCAATGGTCTGAGATTCCTTCAGGTACAATAACGCACCACTGGTGCTTGACATTGCAAGTTCCAGATTTACCGTGATCTACACTGACTGGCAAAATAGGCTTGAGGAGCTGACTGGCTCCCTCCTGAGTGTAAAATCAGTCAAGCGTCCAGTTCGGTTGGAAAAGTACTTGGGCGTAGTTTGAGCAAGGGTTTTTATCCGACATGTTGTCAGTGGCAGAACTCATGCCTCTGAGTCAGAGGCTTGTGGATTCATGCCCAACATCAGGTACGTGAAGCACGTAATGTGGACGGACACTTTCTGGGTAGCACTGAGGAAATTCTGCACTGTTCTAAGTGTTGGCTTTTGCATGAGGTGTTTAAACGAGGTCTTGTTCGCTCTCGCAGTTGGAACAGAAGAGCCCGTGGTACTGTTCTTCGAAGAGCAGAACAGTCTTCCTGGTGTTCTGACCTGTGTTCATACCACTTAAAAATTGATCGAGTCATTTATTTCATTCCTGTTTGTGGGACCTACTTGTTCACAAATTGGCTCCTGCAATTCCCTCTATTACAATACAAACAACTCTCAAAAGTTCATAATTGGTAGTAAGGCACCTTGGAACATCCTGAGGTTATGAAAGGTGTTAAATAACTAAGTTCTTTCTATCTTTTTACTAACAAGTGAACGGTAAGTTTGGTCTCCTGTGTCCAACGTATCAAAAGATTGGAAAGTAAAAGACTAAGTATGCCCTAACTCTGAATTCACTTTCTTGAGTTTTTTTTTCCCTGTCTCCCCTCAATCCCTTTCAATGTCCATAAGACCCATCTCCAGTGGCGCAGTGGTTAGCACTGTTGCCTCACAGCGCCAGGGACCCGGGTTCAATTCTGGCCTTGGGTGACTGTTTGGCGTTTGTACCTCCTCCCCATGTCTGCGTGGGTTTCCACCGGGTGCTTCGGTTTCCTCCCACGATCCAAAGATGTGCAGGTTAGGTGGATTGGCTAAATTGCCCCTTATGTGTACAAAGATATGCAGGTTAGGTGGATTAGCAGGGTAAATACATAGGTTCACGTGGATAGGATCTTGATGCGATGCTGTTGGAGAGTCGGTGAGCTGAATGGCCACCTTCTGCACTGTAGAGATCCTATGATTTTGACCCAGTCTCCCATAAACAGCTGACCGAAATTTTCTTCCCGGGCCCTAATATTGCAAATGGTGCCCTCTCCTTGGGTATGGTCACCTACCCTTTGGACATTTCCTTATGTTAAAGGCACTGTATAAATGGTATATTGTTTGCATAAACGTACATTTTTGGAACTCCCACCTGGCTAAGATCGTCAAGGTGCAACAGTTGGGGCAAATGAGAAGGAAAATAAATTTGCATTTAACTAACACCCTTCGCAACCAAAGGACGTCCCAAAGTGCTTTACAACCAATAAAGTACTTTTGCAGTTTAATCACTGTTCCAGGCAGCTAATTAGTGCACAGCACTAACGTCAGTGTGCCAACTAATATCTTTTAATTGTCGGTCACCATCAACTGGTGCATTTGCCATGGCAACACCATTATCAATCAGAATCCACCTGCTAATCAATCAGCACTCTCTTCTGATATACAATAATTTTGTTGATTTCCTCTGATATTGTACTCTTGCGAATGTCCTGATGAGTCCAAGATGAAAAACTTCAACAATAAATGTCTTTTTTTTCCAGCCACACTCATGTTTTTATGATGTCCATTTGAGGGATAAATACTATCCAGGACACTGATGTGTGCCCTCTTCCTGCCACTCTCTCCTTTCCACAAGTCTTCATTCCCTTATATTGCTGTTGCTGTTCCAAATTCTAGAATCGTGCCTTACATTTTCCCTTACATTTCTCCCCTCCCTCCCCCCGTCCCCGTTCCTGTCCACTGCTCTTTTGGACACGTTAGCTGTCCTGGTTAATGTCCAATTCGCATCTAAGTGCTGCCCACTGCAAAAAATATCACACTGCGCTGCTTTCTGTACTCGACTCCTGTGCCCCTCGTACGATTTGCTCTCGAGGAGTGTGAACGCAACACCGTCATCGGCCTGCGACGAAAATCCGCCTTCAGCTGCCGGTTGCACAAACTTGCATGTACAAATTCACCATGCCAAAATAAAAACCAAGCAGCACTTTGTTTTTTGCAGCTTCCAGCTGACGAGAGTCTGTCCAGGGCATGCGACATTGCCCTTAATTTATTTTCCTGCTTGCTTTTTAATTTAACGAGGGCAAAATAACTTTTTTGGGGGGGCGGGAGGGGGGGGGAGGGGAAGAGAAATGTATGGACCATAATGTAAATATACAATAAGAGAAATGAGGCCACATTTTGTGGTATGCAACTGCATTGTCAGTGTTTTGAAAGGATTTTTTTTCCTTTTGAATATAAGGAGGGCTAAATAATTTGATGGTGGGGTTGGGTTTGGGAAATGTGTTCACCATAATGTAAATATACAATAAGAGAAATTAAGCCACATTTCATGGTTTACAATTGCACTGTTAGTGCTTTGAAAGAAAGTTTCCTGCTTTCTTTATAATTTAACGAGGTCTAAATAACTTAAAGTGGGGGGGAGGAGAATATGTGGACCATAATGTAAATATTACAATAAGAGAAATTAGGCCGCATTTTGTGGTTTGCAATTGCATTGTCAGTGTGCTTTGCAATAAAGTTTATTTTTAATTGAAGGAGGGCTAAATAACTTCATTGGGGGGGGGGGGAGAAATGTGTGGATCTTAATGTAAATATACAATAAGAGAAATTAGGCCACATTTTGTGATTTGCAATTAATTGCATTGTCAGTGTTTTGAAATAAAGGTCTGGTGTCTTTCTCCCCCTTTTCTTTGCACTCCTGAATTGAGTTTTAAGTTGTGGGAATGAAGGATATTAATAAATGGAAGGGTTAGATGATGGTGAGGGTGGGTTTTGAAGGGGGTATGAAGGGGGGGAGGTGAAGCTGGCACCTGTTTGCAAGATGCTGTGAGGGAGACAAAGGCAGAGAGGGAAGTGGGTGGGGGAGGGGAGGCTGCCCTCGCCCAGCATGCCTTGCGCCTGAGTGTCCCAGCGTAGCGCCATGTTGTAGACAGAGAAGCCTCGGAGAAAGGGGGGCCGCAATCCGCTGCAATCCGCCCTCTCTGCCCGTGAGTACCGCCGCCCGACCCCGCCAGTCGACACCCGAGACGCCCGGCGAGCCGGCGGGCCCGATATTGAGGGGCGGCGGGGCGCCGGAGGGGGAGAAACGGTGCGATTACTTTTCCTCCCGCGCCCCTTTCTGCCCAGTGTTTTGAGCTCGGGGGCCATTGTTGTAATGTGTGTGTATGTGTGTGTGTGTGGGGGAGGGGAGGCACAGGCAGCATTGTCACTAATGGGGGGCACTTTAAGAGGGGGAAAGGGGGTCCATTTAAAGGCTGACCCACTTCTGCACAAAGCCAGATGCTTAAAGTTTGCGGGGAGGGCCAAGGAAAATGTGCTGCTTTCAATTATTTCAGGAAACCGAGGCTTTTTTTTTACAATGGGGAAGGGAGGCTAGTTTCAGTGCATGAGACAACTGGGGCTATTTTCACCATTGCAACATCAATTGAAATATTTGTTTACTGGCTCTGAAATAAGCTCGAAATCTACGCCTGGATCAAAAGGATTGTGAAATGGGGGGGGGGGGGGGGGTGGTGGTGGTGTGTGGAGGACATTGCACTTGGGTGAAACTAAGATTTTGTTTTGCAAAAAAAAGGGGGTCTGCTTTGCTGTGAAATAATATGTGGGCACTTAAGTACACTTGCAAAAGAAATGATTTTTTCCCCTCCTCTGGGTGGGAATGGGTTATTTTGCTCCTCGGTAAGGTACAACAAAAAACAAGGTTGCCTCAGGGAAAGGGGGGGGAGGGGGGGGGGAGAGAATAAACACTCTTCAGTAAGTTATAATTCCCATATTTTTAAACGCTGATGGGGCGAATAGTGAAATTTGTGAGAGCTAGTTTGTGTGCAGGATCAGTTTGCGTTGAGAGCTGGTATTGTCTAAAATTCAGATGTTAGGGTGTTAATTCTTCTCTCTTGTAGGTGTTGGTGCAGCCCATGCCAGGCCTGTAATTAGGAAAGTTGTATGGTTTCTGCATATGTCCCAACTGTGGCTGTTCCTGAAGCGTACATTTTGAGTTTAAAATGAGGATTTTTTTTGCTGTTAATTTTCTGCCTCGTGTGCTTTTGGATGATGCACATTTTACATTAACTGGGGAAGGAATTTTTCTTTTGGAGTTCTTCGCTTTTTTTTTCGTGATTTCAGCTGAGGGTAATAGTTGTACACACACACACACACATTTTGATTACTCAATTCACTTGGCATTTTTTTTTTGTTTAATTTATCTTCAGTGTAATTGTGCAAAGTGTATTTTAACCAGCACAATGTTTTGTTGAAAGGTATGTGAAATGCATGGGCTTGCTTAGTTGACTGATAAAATTCCCCTCACCCCTGTTTTCCATTTTTCTTTAGATGTGTGTGTGCTGGGCTTCATGTTCCCTTTTTAATGGGGCTGCGTGTATAAAAAGCATGGTTGACTCGGGGTGTGAATTACACAGAATTAAGAGGAAAGCTTGTTTCTAATCGAGCTGCAATTTAACGCCTTCCGGTCACGTCTGTTCAGACTTTGTATATTTTTAATAAATACATGTTCAGACACACAGATGTAGCGATGAGATGGCAGGCTCGTCCACTATTCAAAAACCTAATTGAAATAATATAATTTCCATTTGGTACCAAAGAATCAGGAGACCGTGAAAATTTGCAATGTGTGTGTGGAATATCCCCTGCCCAGCACTTCTAGTATTTCTGCACAATGTGTATTTTGGTTTCTGTTTGTCTTTGAATCTCTATATTCTGCAGTGCCAAGACACATGCGTGGTTGGGGGAGGGGTGAGGGGGTTGTTGCTTGTTCAGTGCTCGTCAAATATCATTGCTATATTTTGAATTTCCGTGTTAATTTGTAAACTTGCATTTAAGCACATGGAAAATAAGAGGCAGGGGATTACATGGTCATGTGCTATTCAAAGAAGTAATTAATATTAAAAAAAGTCTTCCTGGCATGTGCCCCTGAATTTTATGATTTGATTTTTACTTTATGTTGTAAAGTATGTTGCAACACATGGGATGTATTGAGAGATTCACGGGCTGTTCAAAACCATTTTAATGAATCCCCGTCCTGTTCAATTTTGTTTTCTGTTTGTTAAATGTATATGTGGATTTATTTCCTGAAATATTTTGAGATGTTCACGTCCTTATTTCTGAAATCTTATTTTTAAAGGAGGCGGGGGAAGCTCCCTCTATTCACATTTGCACGTGATCATTTTAAAATTAACAGCATATTCCAACACGTGGGGAACTTGGGGCAGGGTTTGCATGTTGAAGTACTATCAAAGCCCTCTTTCAGTAAGGAAATGTTTCAAACTAATTCTGTCATTTTATATGGTTCTTGGGGGGGGGGGGGAAGCATATTTTTAAATACTTACTAAAAAATAAAAACAAAATTCTACTTTTAAAGTATACACTTTTAATGTTTGCAAAAATATCTAAAACTGCTTTATTGTTTGTGTTTTGGTTTGCAGGTGTAGGTGGAATGGTTGTTCCCTGTGTTTTTAAGGTATGAATGAAGTGCTCTGGCAGGACTCCCTCCCCCAGCAGCCGTATCAGCAGCAGCAGCCGCCGCCTCAGGACAGTTTTGGTAACAGCGTCGCTCACAACATGCCCGTGGTGTTAACAGGACCCTCCGCTGCCGGCCCCCAGCAACAGCAGCAACAGCACGCCGCCTCCCAGGCGCTGGCCGCCGCCTCGGTTTCCACGCAAGGCCCCGGCTCGATGGGGCCGCCCGTGCCAGTAGTTGTGCCGGCGCTTGCGCTAGCCGCGGGCCGCTCGCAGGACGATGCCATGGTGGATTATTTCTTCCAGCGGCAGCCCGGGGAGCATCTGGGGGGAGGCGGTGGCAGTGGAGTAGCTGGGGGTGGTGGTAGTGGAGGTGGCGGAGGAGGTGGTGGAGGCAGCGGTTACAATGGGAAGCACCGCTGGCCTACAGGAGACAGCATCCATGTTGAACATCACCAGGTCAGTGGCTTTCCTTATTGTATGAAACACTCAGACATTTCCTAATCGCTCACCCTTAATTACATACAGCCAAAAACACATTGCAGCCAACAAACATCTCAACTTGCATTTCACTGTTACAACAATCCTTGTATAAATATTACAAATATTTCTTATGTAATCTCTTGAGTCAGAAGTTCAGGAATTGGAGCCTCGCTGTAGGACTAGTAGAGATATGTCAAGTCAACAGACCATTTGGCCCATGCCTGTGTTTATGCTACACGCAAGCCTCCTCCAATCCCTCCTCTGAACATGACTGCTTTCTCCCTCCATGCATTTATCCAGCTTCCTCTGAAATGTATATGTTATTTACCTCAACTATTCAGTATTGGTGGTTTCACATTCTGGCAGCTTTATGGATTCCACACACACAACTTATTGGGTGGCTATCTTATTTGATGGTCCCTAGTTTTTATTTGTCCCACAAATGAAAATCGCTTCTCCCTGTCTATTTTGACAAACCTCTAACAGGTCATCTTTCAGCCTTTCTTTCCTCGAGTCAGAACCCTAATCTGTTTTGCCTTTTCTGATAAATAGACTGTCTCAGCCTGGAATTAGCTGTGTCAATTTACTGTACGCCTCCCCTGGTGTCCCGCTGAGCTTTTTATAATATGGGGTCCAGAACTGTGAACCAAAAATGGTCTTAAGCAAGGTTGACCATACCTGGAGTCATTGAGTCCAGAGCCATGGCCACCACTTCAGCAACAGCTTGCATTTATTTTCCACGTGGCATGTTTTGAATGAGATGTTAAAATGAGGCCTAGCCTGTTCAGGTGGGCATAAAATACCTTGTAGTACTGTTTAATGAAGAGCAGGGGAGTTCTGGTATCCGGGCCAACATGCACTCTTTAATCAAAAGCAGTATATCTGAGATTTTATTGCTTTTTCAGTGAGACGCTGCAGTGTACAAGTTGGCTGTTGCATTTGTCCACTTAACGTGCTGACATTCAGAAGTAATTCATTGGACACAAAGCATTCCCGAAGGCACTGAATCTTGAATCATGCTCAGGAAATGGTGTCATAGGCACCAATCTAGTACTTTGTCAAAGCAACCGTTCTTAATGTGCAACAGTGATGATTGACAGAGGGAAGTTGCAGTCCACGTTTGTCTTGTCTTCACCCAACAAGCGCACTTTGTGGCAGAATTCACTAGGTGGAGATCAGGAGTGAAAAATTCTTGCTTTTTAAAAAATCTGCCCATTGTCACCTGGTCAGAATCCTGAAATGTCAGTACGCTAACACAAAGACTACTCGCCAGAGAGAAGGCTGACCACACCTTCTCAGCAATTAGGGATTGGTAATAAACGCTTGGCAGTACCCACATGCCGAGAACAAACTTAAAAATAAACACACATGGAAGCTGCGGCCAATTGAGTTGCCTAATCAAAGCCACCCGGGTTGAGATTAGCAAATTGATTAGAATTAGTGACGTTTTGACTTGGTTAGCACTAGCTCAACCATTTATAGAGGACATTTCTTTTGAACACAAACTTAATTTTTCTTTGCTTGATAAATAAATGTGTGCGCAAAAATTACCTTTTAGTTGGGAGAGTGGCTGCTGGTGCTGCAAACTTTACCTTTAGTAACACGTAAAAGAATATTTGCCATATTGAAAAAAATGTGCAGTGTACTGTTTTCCTCTGTATGTCTTTGCTACATGAGTTTTGGTTAATGACAGGTTCAGTGGCCAGAAGTATTGAGTAGAAAGCGGACCACTCAACATGCGCATCTGTCTGATAGGTAGCATGAGGGAAAAAGCTTTTTTAGTTGTGTCTACTGTGGAATTGCTTACATTTGTGCAAAGAAATATTCACTTGCAATCTTTTTCATAACTGGGAAACAAATCCTGCAGCCTCGTTGCTGCATGCGTTCACATTGCTCCTCTTGTGAAAAGCGCAAAAATAATTTAAACTCTGAACATAACCATTGCTGGCAGCGTAGATTGAGAGAGAATCAAACTTGACGACGATTGTGACAGTGCATGTTAACTGATTTCACGCAGAGAAAGAAAGAAATAATTCTGATGTTCTGCTAATACAATTACTCTCATGGGATATGGACATCGCTGGCAAGGCTAACAATTCTTGCCTCTCCCTCAATTGCCCTTGAACTGGGTGACTTGCAGGACCATTTCACAGTATCGTTAAGAGTCAACCACATTGCTTGTGGATCTGGAGTCATTTGTAGGCCAGACCAGGTAAGGATGAAAGATTTCCTTCTGTAAAGGACACAAACCTCAGTTTGTTTTATTTCAAATACCTGTGGCTGGAAGCATTCTGTTGCATGCTGCATTGGTTTACAACCTTTGCAGGTAATAGAATGCACTCAGTTTTTCATGTGACACGTTCCTCATCTTCAGTTCACTCCTGGAGGGATATTGGGAGACAATTCTGTATTTGTCCTAAAGTTTGCTCCATTTGTTCGTCAGCATTGTTAAAATATAATGAGCAATATCATTGAACAATAGTCAAGCCATTATTTGTAGCATGAATTAGCAAAGTGCCAAGTCAACATTGAGTTCATAATTTACTAGTTTGTTTCAATAATGAGTTTCTCTCCTGTCTTGCACTTTAGGTTTTGTGCATGTGTCCCGTAACCCATAAGATCTTTATTCAAGTGGCTGTACTTCAGGCTTGAGCCTTAACTAGTGACTATTGATGGTCAGTTGGGACAGTAGAGGGCATTACATTCACACCCGACAGCTGCAGGGTATGCTGTTTTCAGTATTGCTCATTTGGTATGGTTAAATGTAAGGATCATAAGGGCGGCACGGTAGCACAGTGGTTAGCACTGCTGCTTCACAGCTTCAGGGACCTGGGTTCGATTCCCGGCTTGGGTCACTGTCTGTGTGGAGTTTGCACATTCTCCTCGTGTCTGCGTGGGTTTCCTCCGGGTGCTCCGGTTTCCTCCCACAGTCCAAAGATATGCGGGTTAGGTTGATTGGTCATGCTAAAATTACCCTTAGTGTCCTGAGATACGTAGGTTAGAGGGATTAGTGGGTAAATATGTTGGGATATGGGGGTAGGGCCTGGGTGGGATTGTGGTCGGTGCAGACTCGATGGGCCGAATGGCCTCTTTCTGTGCTGTAGGGTTTCTAAGATTTCTAAGATAACTTTTCTGCGGTCAATTGTAGTACTCAGCTGTGATCTAAACACAGGCATTTACCCGTGTTACGAGGTAGTATGTAGGGGGCTGTCTTTGCGGAATCACAATTGTTACAGCACAGGCGGGGGCCATTCAGCCCATTGTGCCTGCACTGGCTCTTCAAATGAGCAATGCACCTAGTGCTATTTCCATGCCTTCTCCCCATAACTGTTCATATTCTTCCTTTTCAGATAATCGAATTCCCTCTGGAATAGCTTAATTTTCATAGAATCTCTTCAGTGCAGGAGGCCATTCAGCCCATTGAGTCTGCACCGACCACAATCCCACCCAGGCCCTATCCCCATAACCCCATGCAATTTACCCTAGCTAATCCTCCTGAAACTAAGGGAAACAATTTAGCAAGGCCAAGCCACCTAACCCACACATCGGAGGAAACCCACGCAGACAAGCCGGGAATCGAACCCGGGTCCCTGTCGCTGTGAGGCAGCAGTGCTAACCACTGTGCCACCGTGCTATCAATTCAACCGGCTTCCACCACACCGATATTGGCAGTGCAGTCCAGATCTGAACCACTGGCTGCGTGAAAAACTCACTCCTCTTATCTCTATTGCTTCTTTTGACAATTACCTTAAAGCTGTGCGCTCTCTGTTCTCAATCCTTCCACCAATGGGAATGGTTTTTTCCCCATTATCCAGGTCCCTCATAATTCTGAACACCTCTCCCACTCTTCCCGTCTATCTCTACAAACTAATTAAAAGCAATTAAAAGCAAAATACTGTGGATGCTGGAAATCTGAAATAAAAGCAGGAAATGCTGGAAAAACCCAGCCGGTCTGGCAACATCTGTGGAGAGAGAATCAGGGTAAACGTTTTGAGTCCGTGAAGAAGTCATACGGATTCCAAACGTTAACTCTGTCTCTCTTCACACGCATGTTGCCAGGCCTGCTGAGGTTTTCCAGCATTTTCTGTTTCTACAAACTAGTTTTTGGAGGAGGCTTTTAGAAAACAAAATAACTTTTCACTTCTGTATCCGCCAGCTTAAAATTTGATCCTGGGGAACACAGAAGTGGAAAACCCTGAGTGCAATGTCTACAGTTGGACTTTGTCTTGGCTCAGTAAAGACCTGGCATATACCTTGTTTGGTTTCTGACCTGGAGGGGGGAAGCCCAGCATTGGGGGAAGGGAAGGAGGCAGCTCATTCAGGATTCCATGAGACAGAGCTGCAGTGTCTGCTGTCCTAAATTTACACATGCCCATTGGACAATAAAGTTGTTGAGGCCCATTGGACAATAAAGTTGTTGGCTCTGCTGGGACCAAGTAGCTGCTGCCTCCAGAGGAGGAAGTGACAGAGAATTCCAAACAAAAAAAATGGAAGTTGGTGATTGACATTTCACATTCTGAGACCCCTAGAATTTTGGTAAGAAAATTTCAAATGTAATTCGTCCCATTTTAGTGGGAAAGTAAAGTAATTTACAGGATTGTTGCAACTAATGTACAAGTTTTTGCACTTCACTGCTTTCATAGAATCGTAGAACCCTTACAGTGCAGAAGGAGGCCATTCGACCCATCGAGTCTGTACCGACCATAATCCCACCCAGGCCCTATTCCTATTACCCTCATTTACCCTACTAATCCCCCTGACACTCGGGTCAATTTAGCATGGCCAATCGACCTAACCCGCACATCTTTGGACTGTGGGAGGAAACCGGAGCACCCGGAGGAAACCCACACAGACACGGGGAGGACGTGCAGAATCCGCACGGTCAGTGACCCGAGGCTGGAATTGAACCCGGGTCCCTGGCGCTGTGAGGCAGCAGTGCTAACCACAGTGCCGCCCAGTATCGTTTAAATAGTGTTGAGGCATTTTAATTTCCAAGTCACTCACTGAAGTTCAACTGAGCATTTTTGATGTTTTATACTTTAAAAAAAACTTATCTGTGGAAAGCACCAGATGGCAAGGATATCACTGAATATTTTGGAAGATATGTTTATATCAGCATTGTCGAAGGTTCAGTGTGTTAGTGTTTTCATGCTGTAACATGGAGGTGGGAGGCAGCTGAGAATTAAAATACATATGCATGGAGTGTCTTCAAACACTGAAGTACTAAGTTATTTTACATAAGAACATAAGAAATAGGAGCAGGAGTAGGCCATCTAGCCCCTCGAGCCTGCCCCGCCATTCAATAAGATCATGGCTGATCTGACGTGGATCAGTACCACTTACCCGCCTGATCCCCATAACCCTTAATTCCCTTACCGCTCAGGAATCCATCCATCTGCGCTTTAAACATATTCAGCGAGGTAGCCTCCACCACCTCAGTGGGCAGAGAATTCCAGAGATTCACCACCCTCTGGGAGAAGAAGTTCCTCCTCAACTCTGTCTTAAACCGACCCCCCTTTATTTTGAGGCTGTGTCCTCTAGTTTTAACTTCCTTACTAAGTGGAAAGAATCTCTCTGCCTCCACCCTATCCAGCCCCCGCATTATCTTATAAGTCTCCATAAGATCCCCCCTCATCCTTCTAAACTCCAACGAGTACAAACCCAATCTCCTCAGCCTCTCCTCATAATCCAAACCCCTCATCTCCGGTATCAACCTGGTGAACCTTCTCTGCCCTCCCTCCAATGCCAATATATCCTTCCTCATATAAGGGGACCAATACTGCACACAGTATTCCAGCTGCGGCCTCACCAATGCCCTGTACAGGTGCATCAAGACATCCCTGCTTTTATATTCTATCCCCCTCGCAATATAGGCCAACATCCCATTTGCCTTCTTGATCACCTGTTGTACCTGCAGACTGGGCTTTTGCGTCTCATTTTGTTTTATTTTAAACTGGTCATCTGTCACTTCAGTTTTAATTCACTTGAGACTTGTACTCATCTATTTTTCTCAACTTACCTAAAAACACTTTGGTTGCACATTGCCTGTCATCTCAGTTTCAAGGTATGTAGAGAATTCCTTAAGGTAAAGGTTTGTTTTCCTTCTAGTTTTTCTAAGCAGTTTTCTTTCTGCTCCCATTCTTTCCGAAAGGCCTTGGCTATAAAATTGGGATGCGATTCAATCTTTGGGGCTTGGGTTTGAGTTGGCTTTCACTTGACGTTCAAGCATGTGCATTTCTTCCGTACATTTCATGCTGCTGAACTGGAGCAGGAATCCCGCCAATTCCCACCTCCTCATCCCAATCCATTGACACTGAACCACTTGTGCCCTGTGCTGGGACTGGCAAAATCCCGGACTTGGGATCAAACCTAGGGCTTCCCGGGTCTAGCTATTCATCAATATTGTTATCCATTTAAAATTAGCATAGTTGGTGCCTAAAATTAATACTTTTTGTTCACAAACATTAAAATGAAGAGTAAATTTCAAACGTTTGGGGAGAAAAGAAAAAACTAAAAAGCATAGACAGAGGGTAGGAGAATGGAACTAAGTGGGTGATCTTTGTCACCTCCGGGCATCACTATCCCATCGCTTCCTTTTTTTTTCATTCATGTGACATGGGCGTCGCTGGCTGACCAGTGTTTATTGCTCACTCCTAGTTGCCCTTGAAGCTGAGTGGCTTGCTAGGCCATTTCAGAGGGCAGTTGAGAGTCAACCACATTGCTGTGGCTCTGGAATCATGTAGGCCAGACCAGGTAAGGACGGCAGATTTCCTTTCCTCAAGGACGTTGGTGAACCAGATGGATTTTCCCCAGCTGTCGACAATGGTTTCGTGGTCATCAGTAGATTCTTAACTCTAGATATTTTTTATTGACTGGCCTCCTCCCATATCCCCCATCTAGAGTCCTGAAAACATCAGTTCATTTGAAACTCTCTTTGCTGTATCATACCCTGCACATTGTTCCGGACTGTCCTTGCTGGCCATCAGCTTTGCTTCTCCAGTGTCTCGAATTATAAAATTCTCATCCCTGTGCTTTGTTCTCTTCCAGGCCCTGCTCCTCACTTGTCTCTAGTGCCCTCCTGCCTTAGTTAGAACTCCCTCCTTATAGACAGACCTTCCTTAACTCCTGTTTTGCATCCATCACTTAACTTGGCTGTTGCACCACCTTTGGGCTTCTCTTTCTAAACCATTCGAGCCCTCCATCTCCCTCTTTAAGACCCTTCTTAAAGCCCACCTCTTTAACCAGCCTTTGGTCTCCTTTGGGTTGGTACTCATTCTTGTCATGTTGTGTCATAAGAAATGTGGTTGTTTATTTCCTTATGTCAAAGGTGTTCTAAATGTGCAAGTTATAGATATTTCGTACTGTAAAATTCAAATTTGAGAACTAATTTTTGAGGTGTTGAGATTGAAATTAAAATTATATCCATGCTGAAAGCAATTGTGACCAATGTCTACAATTAGATTGCGAATCCAGCTTGGTTACTGGACTAGACCATGAAAGCAGCAGGGTTGTAAGAAATCCCACTGGTTCACTGATGTCCTGTGGGAAAGGAAATCTGGTCTACCCATTGTCTTTTAATGCCTTCTGAAATGTATTTGCAAGTGACTTGGTTAAAAAGCAATTGCTGCCTTGGAATTCCCTAGCTAACGTCATTATGGGAGGAGTACCATCACCACTGGGACTGCAGTGGTTTGGGAGCGCTCATTGTCACCACCTCTGGAAGACTAGGGATGGGCAAATGCAGTGTCGCCAATTTTGTAGTAACAGATTTGTAAAAAAATCATGGCACAAATGTTGGAAATGTTGTAGCCTTATCCTTTGACTAGAATTAAGGACAAGAGATCATACTAAATTGGTCATTTTTGTTCAGAAGGCTATAAAAATAAAACTAAACCATTGAAAAAACTAAAAGGAAAAATTATTTCTAAGAATTAAACTGCTACTCACTGGATAAGCATGTCCAACCATTGAGACACCAAAGCTTTTTTCTTCATGGCTCGTGTGTATTCCAGAACAGTTCAGAAGGAGGCCCTTGGACCTCTTGCCTGTATCGCCAGAGCAATGCAAAAATTAATCGCAGTGTCTCGCTCTCTATTTTCCTCTGCTTCTAATATTTATTTTTCCTGTAAAGGATGCAATGGCTTCTGCCGAAACCACTTCCTGTTTCAAAATATTCCGTCTTCAGCAGCCTTCTGTGTAAATAAATGTGTCTCAGTAGAAACTCATAATCATTAGTGACGACTTTTTAAAAGAGAAACAGGACTTTAAAAAAAATTCCTTTACTGTAGCAGCACTTTTGCATTCTATTTTCATGTGTTTTTTCCAGAGAGCTCTACAAGCAGAATATCAAAGGAGTAAACTCGACTAAGTAGCCAAGAACTCCGTAACCCCAGGGAAAAATGTGGATTGAACTGAGTCATTTCACAGAACTGAATGATTAGTTGATCCACCAGACTCTGCAGAGGGTTGATGCTGGAGAAACAAGTATTACTGGAGCAGCTTGCAGACTGTGAAGTCTGGGCTTATTTTCTTCAGCTGGATATGAAATGAATAAACAGTCATTTAACGTACTGTTTCCTTTTGTTAGGAACGGGGTTCTTTTGGATCAGAATTTTGTAGTATATTGTGGTCTGTTTGTTTCTCAAAAGTGTGTTATGCTGAGTTAGGACTCGATTTGGCCATAATTTTGTTGCATGAGGTAGCGGGGGTCTAAATGGTCTACTGGTCCTATGTTTCCTCTGTTGTTCCACACTAACAGATTTTCAGCGCAAGTGATGTATATGCATTGCTTTTGATCTTTTCCCTGGAATCTTGGTTATGTCTTCCCTATCTCTGCAGCAAATCTTCCTTATTCAACCTTATGCGTCTTCATTTCTGAATTCCCGTCCACATTTTCTCCATTGCTCCTTCATCTGGTTTGTGCCTTGGGCTTTTTTTTTAAATTCTGAGGTTAAATAATTTAGTTGACTTGAGTGTCCCTAGGTGAAGGCAGGGAAAAGTGCCAGGATTCTTGCCACTAATTGATATTGAATAACTTGTGCAGAAAGTGTGTACTTTACCTCAGTTGAAAACAGGATTGGGCTCACCTGTGATGCCTTAATATGCCACTGACTCTCATTGCCTAGGTTGACAGAGGAATTCGTCCTCTAAATCTCTCTAGCTTGCTTTCTTTGACCACGTTTTTAGGAACCCTTACAGGGAGACCACCATAACAGAGGAAAACAATACATGAGGAAGAGAGGTTGTTTGCCTTTCAACTAATGTGTAAAAGACATAATTTTGTTTCTTTTCCACTCAGTCCAAGACCGCCATTTTTTACAGAAATAGTCATATATGATGAACACTGCTCAATTGTGTCTGGATGCACCCGTTTGTTTGCTACTTGTCTGTATCATGAAGCCTAGGCCAACTCTTTGGGGGATTTATTCTTTGGACGGGTCTTGGGGATCTATTCAGTGATATTAACTGCTGCTAATCATGTATAGTCTCAATAAGGATGGCGGTCTTGGACTGCGTGGAAATAAACAAAATTGTGTTTTTTACACACTAGTTGAAAGGCAAAACAACCTCTCTTCCTCATGTAGTGTTTTCCTCTGTCATGGGGGGGTCTCCCTGTCAAACTACTGATGTACGTGAATATATAACATTGTGTATTTAACTCTCTTGACAGCTTACTACCGTTAGCCAGTATAAAGTCAGAGGTGTCGATTTCCATTCTTGACATGCTGTGTTATGTAATCTTGAGGCCCAATTGATTGATAATTGATCTTGGCTACCCTAAGTTAGGGTGAAGAAATCAGCTGGAATTCCCGCACTTGGTTTGTTATTTGCTGATCACTGTTGGGAACTGCACTTTGAAGTTGTTAAATGAAACTCATTGCCAGACCACACTGACCCAAAATGGCCACTCAACTGAGATGCTGGAGGATACCCTCCAGCAAGTGTGGCGCCTCATCAGAAATCAGTACCTTCAGGGGATTTGGCATAAGAAATTGGGTTTATAAAATAGGTACACTAATTTTGTGTAAATACTGAGTAGGAAAAGTCCAATTGACAATCAAGGTATTCCAACTTAGTTGAAAGCAAGTTTCCCCCATAAACAATTTGGATATATTGTTCTGTCATTCTGGCGGAGGTTATTTATGAACAGAGATTTAATACTTTTTCATTCGCCACCAAAAATATTGGTGACTTTATAATTTTTTAAAAGAGGGATTATAATGGCTTATCGAGTGAACATTAATATAGCTGTATATTCAGCTGGATCAGAGCTGTAGAGGCAGGAGCACTTTTATATATAAAAAAAATCAGATGCAGTGGTTATTTGAACTTGCTGTCTTTCAAGTGGGTCCTTTTCTGAGGGACCTGTGAAATAAGCTTGAGCAAATCAGTATGTTTAAGATGCTTATTTGAGATGAAGGGAAAAACTTGACTATTTTTTTCTGGTGCGGATTTAATACATGCAGTAAGGCATGCAATGTATATAACGTTTAATTAGATAGACTTGTTGGACTTGTGTAAATACTGGCAAGTTTGTTTGCTTAATGGTTTTCTACCTCATTGAGAAAAGCAAGGAACTTTGGCCTGATCTGACATTTTCTTTAGATTATCAGACAGGTTACGCAAAGGGTGTCTGGAATTCGCTGCCCAAGTTGATGGTGGAGGCAGAGACCCTAAACTCTTTTCATAAAGTGCCTGCATCTGCACCTTAAGTGCTACAAGCTACAGGGCTATGGGCTGGGTGCAGGAAGGTGGGATTAGAAAGGGCCTGTGCGTTTTCGGGCTGGCATGGACAAGAAAGGCCGAATGGCGGCCTCCTGTGCTGTAACTTGCCACTGGTTGTGTGCCAAGTGAGGGCTGGTTGCAGCGAATAGCTGAAGAGACAGCAATCTCAAGTTTTGACTGAATTGCAAGTGCAGGTAGATTGTGCCTGTAACTGGCTTTGGGGATTGAAATGCTACTGCTTTGATAACCGAATAGATGAATGAACGATGGTCAAGTCCTGTTTTTCCCCCCCCCCCACATTATGGCGTCTAATTTCATGATACAAGTAGTTGCTTTTCATTGAAATGAAGTTGTGAATCTTGAGAACTTAAGATGCTGTTTGTGATTCCAAGCAGGCGTATTTCAAATTCAGTATAATAATATCTTGTGTACTGTGAGGTGTTGCAGCAACAGTAGGATCTGAGCCAGATAAAACAGATCTAATGTTAATGAAGGAAGCCACTCATTTATGTTTGGACAGCATTTAGCACCGCTTTGAAAATGTATTTTTATTTCGGCCAAGTTTTTGCTTATCCTCCTGTGGGGATTTGGATATGTTGCTGCTTGATGTGGTATGTCAGGTACATGCCCGTGTCTCACACAAATGGCCCCCCGTGTGGGTGGTTCCTTATGGTGAATGTCTCTAGGTGTTTCTAGAAATGTGGAGGTGGGATTTGCAGTGAAATTAAGTCAAATCTAATACTAGTCACACCTGAAGTACTCGGTCAGTAAGCTCGAGTAGGGAATGGATAGTGATTGTTATTGACAGGTTTGACAAACCTCTTGTTATCCCACTCCCAGAAATCAAACCAGGTTTGCTGAGCCCAGTTGGTAGTATTATCTCCGGCTTTGCCAACTGAGCTATCAGGGAAATCGTGATTTCTTCACCTGTATATTAACAACAGCGCTTTTATATCTGGCTTTTGCACCGATAGATTGGAGTCGGTGTAAAATCGGTGATTCCAGTGGGTGAAAATTGAATGCAAGCATTTGTTAATAACCATGTAAACTGTTGGATTTGTTTCTTTAATTCCATTTGCAAGTAAATCCGATCAAACTCGTTCTTTCAATCAAGTGGCCCATTAATCATTGGGGAATATTGAGGAAGTATTGAGGAAGCGGGGGGGGGGGCTGCAGAAGGACTTGGACAGATTAGGAGAGTGGGCAAAGAAGTGGCAGATGGAATATAATGTGGAAAAGTGTGAGGTTATGCACTTTGGAAGGAGGGATGGAGGCATAGACTATTGTTTAAATGGGAAAATGCTTAGGAAATCAAAAGCACAAAGGGACTTTGGGAGTCATTGTCCAAGCTTCTCAAGGTTAACGTGCAGGTTCAGTCAGCAGTTAGGAAGGCAAATGCAATATTAGCATTCGTGTCGAGAGGGCTAGAATACAAGAGCAGGGGTGTACTTATGAGGCTGTATAAGGTTCTGGTCAGATCCCATTTGGAGTATTGTGAGCAGTTTTGGACCCATATCTAAGGAAGGATGTGCTGGCCTTGGAGGGGGTCCAGAGGAGGTTCACAAGAATGATCCCTGGAATGAAGAGCTTGTTGTATGAAGAACGGTTGAGGACTCTGGGTCTGTACTCGTCGGAGTTCAGAAGATGAGGGGGGACCTTATTGAAACTTACAGGATACTACGAGGCCTGGATAGAGTGGACGTGGAGTGGATGTTTCCACTAGTGGGAAAAACGAGAACCAGAGGGCATAACCTCAGACTAAAAGGACGATCCTTTAAAACAGAGATGAGGAGGAATTTCTTCAGCCAGAGAGTGGTGAATCTGTGGAACTCTTTGCCACAGAAGGCTGTGGAGGCCAAGTCTTTAAGACACAGATAGATAGATTCATGCTTAATAAGGGGATCAGGGGTTATGGGGAAAAGGCAGGAGAATGGAGATGAGAAGAAAATCAGGCATGAATGAATGGCAGAGCAGACTCGATGGGCTGAGTGGCCTAATTCTGCTCCTATGTCTTAAAGTCTAATCGTCTTAAATGCCCGATTAGGAACTTGGGCTTCTTTTCTGGTCAGATAGTTGAGAATTCATGAAAGAAACATGGTACATTGTGATTGAGTTATCTAGCTATGCGTTTTCTCTGTTTGCACTGGTCTTCAAAGAAAACAACTGCTGGATGTCCTGGATTGATTATACTATGAAATTCTTGCTAAACATGTTACCAATGCATTGATACAAAGAGAAATTTAGCTTACATTGTGGCCGTCAATTGTAGGAGCCAGTGACTGAAGAACATGATGAAAATGCCCACCATTTTGAGTCTTATTTACTCCAGTCAGAATGTTGCTAATGGTGCCAATTCCCTCAGAGTGCGTTTTTCAGGTCGACTTAATCAGTATTGGGATGCATTGACACTTCAGGGCAAAGAACTCTCTTTTGTTCACTGATGTGCTCCTCGGCACTCACTTATTCCCAATCTTCTAGGGTTGATGAAAAGTTGAGAGGGCAGCCTACTGTTTACTGAGAGGAAGTCACCAATCATGAAATAGAATAGAATAGAAACCCTACAGTGCAGAAGGAGGCCATTCGGCCCATCGAGTCTGCACCGACCACAATCCCACCCAGGCCCTACCCCCACATATTTACCCGCTAGTCCCTGTAACCTACGCATCAGGACTCTAAGGGGCAATTTTTAACCTGGCCAATCAACCTAACCCGCACATCTTTGGACTGTGGGAGGAAACCGGAGCACCCGGAGGAAACCCACGCAGACACGAGGAGAATGTGCAAACTCCACACAGACAGTGGCCCGAGCTGGGAATCGAACCCGGGACCCTGGAGCTGTGAAGCAGCAGTGCTAACCACTATGCTATCATGCTTTCCTATTTGGAAAAACTCTTGAGTGCACACCCGCATCCTAAACTCAATCCCTGATCTGTGCTGGGTTGGCCAAGTCTGGTGGTAGAGTCACCACAATTCGCCTCTGCTCTCTTGAGGTAGGAAGAAGAAAATGGGAAATTGGCCAAGGCCCTGCTGTGGCTGCTGCCCCCGTCCAGTGACCACTGTGGGAAGTGTGTGCACGTTGGTGTAGATGCTGGATGCTATCTAGTTCTTGAGTTTGCTGTGGCATGTGATGTCTTGTCATTAAATAGCCTGCCTACACAGTATAAATTTGCACGTGGAGTAGAAGAGGGAATTTGATTCCCATAACACTGCCCCCTCTAAAGGTATTAACTCAGTGAGGGGGGGTGTGGATTAACTTGTCAGAAAAGGGCGAACTATCGCAAACATTGGAACACCAGTGAGCAAGCGATTGCATGCAAAGGACTCCACTTTGCTTAGACCCTTGTTACCCACTCTCTGCTGCTTGTGGAGGTACTGGTGTCAAACCAGTAAAGCACGAGAGAGACATTGCTTGAAAATGAGTGGTATGTGACTGCTACTAAACTTCACTCATTTAAAAAAAAAAATCATTAGACCTATTGCTGGCAAGATTTTGTGCAAATCCCCCTCCCTGTTTATCCTTTGCTTCAGAGGTCATGAAATTGTCTCCTTTAAAGGTAATTGGCAGGTAAAATGTTCTTGCTAATTCCCCAATCGGACAATTCCTGTTTAGATCACTGTTTACTGTGAAGTGTTGTGGTTATAAGCTGTTTGGAATTGGATTATTATTTGGATCAAATAATTTCTTTCCAGAATTATGTTTTTAAAAAATCTCTTGACAAATCCTAATGCTTTCCTGATCATAAATCAGATCTACATATCATTTGCTGTTTCTTTGTTAATGCTTCTGGAGAGATATTGACTGTCGAGCAGGATACCGGTGGAATCAGATAAGGGCATTGGTACGGATACCTTGCCAAAAATAACTTGAGTGCACTTGGTACACTAGCAGAAACTGCATTCAGTTTGGATCAGAATGTCAGAAAATAGTAGGACGAGAGATTTTCATGGACTAAAGTTTATACTAACTTGATGGCCCTCTGTTGAGGTTGGCGAGGTGGATTTTATTCTGAATATTCAGAGTAATTCATTGTCCTCGTTCTATTTTGGACCATTTATGCCACATGTGAATGTCCAGTCTGTTCTGGGTTAAAATTTGGTGAATAAAGTAATGCAGCTTGGTGACAATGAGAGCCAGCTGTGATAACCTTTTTCAAGGCTAGCTAGCAAGTGTAAATTGGGTATGTCACTGGAGGCATCGCAACCAGGTCCAAACTTGCCCCTACTCCAGTTTGACTCTTCCCAGCTGAATCTGGTCAGTATGCATTAAAGAAGATTGGGATTCAGGATCTGCTTCTGGCTCCTGTTTCTGGTCCACAGCTGCTGACGGGAGTTGTAGTGAGATCAGATGAGGCCAGGAATTGTACCTGGCCCCTTTTCAATCTGTGTGACACAGGCAGTTCCTTTATAAGATAAATTATCGAGGTTTTATTAATGGTGGGAGCAAAATCCAGTTGGGTGTCTTCAGTTTTGTCTGCCTACACATCAGAAAAGACAGCAAGTCCAAAAGACTGCACTGCAGTTTTCTACATATAGAGAGTTCACAATCTTGTGTGTAGATGGGAGAAAACTTTCTGTGCACCCAGTGCTGTTACTAGGATATCCAAGGATACGGGTGGGGATACAGAACCTAGTATCTACATCTGTTGGGGGGGGGGAAAAACTCCATTGTAACTTTTGTTCTCCAAAACTTGGGTGATATAACTACTGGAGATCTCCAGTTTTGTTAGGTGATGGTTGGACTATTTGAGTGGCTGTGTTGAGAATGATTCACCAAGAAGCATCTTGACTTAACTGTGTCTGTGCGAAGTCTGGACATTTAAGTTCTCAGTTGTTATAAATTGTAATATCGATTCAGCTCTGCATCTCAACCTTCCGAACATTCTACACTTTGTGCTGGTGACCTAATTGCAGGAGCTACTTTGGAGACTTATGAATGAAGCGGTGGGAGGGAGTAAAAATGACCATAACAGCATAACTGGCCTGTTAATTTTTAGGTTCAGCTTTGCATGATGCACTTCAGTTCTCAACTTCTGTTTTAAATTGACAAACTGTGGTGTCAGGCCAAAGTTCCCATTGCGGGGAATAAAAGATGAAATAAAGTAAATCAGAAAATAGCCATGAAGTGTCTTGAAGCTTGGGGTTTAAAAGCCTCTAGAGGTTTCGATGTTTAACCATTTTACAGTTGTAAGGAAAAATGTGTTTGAGCATAATTGGTGTTGATTTTTTTAAGAATACCGACAGAAGGAAAATAGTGATAAAAGGGAACTATCATTTGGAATTCTAAACATTCAAGATAAAAGTAAAATCCTCTTGCCAATGTATGCTAAATATGAAACTCGTGGCAAGCAGGGTGCTAGTGGCTAGTGAACTTGGTTGCTGGAAATGCATGTCTGCCTCTCTGCTTTCTGCTCTGACTGGAGGTTGCTGAAGAATCCACTATTTTTAATGGGCATTATATATCTGGCAGTTCTGGCCAGAATCTAGCTGTTTTCTAAGCACCCTCCCCAATTGAAAATACCTTACCTCTGGACTCTGTCTCAGAATCGTGAAATGGAGCTGGAAAGCATCTTTTTCACTGCAGTTACTGGTGCGCTTGTGCATGTATCTCTCATGTCTTGAGCTTATGTAATTTTTGAAAATGTCTTTTATTAATAACATTTTTCCAGTTTCCAGTCTGGTGTCCAGAGGAGCCCAGTTGAAGGCCAATATCCCAAACTGAGCACCCAGGGCTTGTTTTGAGAAGGTAGTTTCTCTCTCGGCCACACTTGTTTTCCTTCTCACATTCCCTTAGTAAATCTGACCTTGCATTGTGCATAGCTTAAATGGGTACGTTTCATAGACAGGTAGCGCTTGGAGTTTAGAGCACTAATGTGCTTTGTATCCTGCTCTTGACACTGGTTTATAACCTTCCCTGAAATCAATTAATACAACTCAATTTTTCCTCCCCAGATACAGCGGGAAGTTGTGTGAATCTGAATAGTATGTTGGAATTAATGCAGTTCTGCATCATTACTGACCTTACTCTTGACAATGCTGACCCCTAGAGTCTTGCTTTGTGGCAGGACATTTGCTGGTTATTTTTGCTTTTTGTAAGTAGGGAAAATGAACAGGACAAAGATAGTGGAAGGGGTCGGGTGGGGGCGCAATAGAGTGAAAATAGACATAGCAACAGGCTCAGACAGATGGAGGAGTGTGGGGTATGCAGTCTGGCCTGGGTTTAGTGTGTGATGGCATTGCCATGGTCACGGCATTAATCTTGTAGCAATTGGGCTTCATAGCTTCCGAAGGCTAGAAATCTGATATAAAAACAGAACGTGTTAGTCATACACAGCGGATCAGTTTGCATCACGGAGAAAGAAAGGTGGGTTAACATTTGTGTGTTACCTGTCGTCAGGCAAGGTAACACCTGGATCACAAACTTATGTTCCTCTTTCTAAGATGCTAATCAGCCTGCACCAGTCTCTGGTTTTCATTTCAAAGCTTCTGAACTTTATTCTAGTCGCTTTACTGCTGAGTGTAGTGGAACAAGATTATAGCCAGTACAAACAAAAGTAAAATGGCACAGAAATGTTGGCACTCAAGCTTTTGTGGGTTTGTAACAATTTTTATTGTAAAGCAGAATGTGTTGAAACAATCTTTTCAAGTGGCTTCTGTGATGCCATTAATTCTCTCAGGAACTGTCTAAAGGAGCTTTTTGTTGCTTGCTGAGTGAAAGAGTTTGGAATTATGGTTGAGAAATCTTAAACAAGTTTTAGCGGTTGGGGTTTGATTTGGAAAAATCAACATCGTGAAGATGGAGACTTGAATTCAGTGGCTTAATTGGGAAGATATTTACTGTAAGTAATAATCTGACGACAAGCCTCAAATTAATCATTGGTCACGAGGAATTGACCTTTAGCTGACAAACTTCAGGATTAAAAAAAATGGCACGGTGGCACAGTGGTTAGCACTGCTGCCTCTCAGTGCCAGGGACCCGGCTTGTGTCACTGTCTGTGTGGAGTTTGCACGTTCTCCCCATGTCTGCATTGGTTTCCTCCGGGTGCTCCGGTTTCCTCCCATGGTCTGAAAGACGTTTTGGTTGGGTGCGTTGACCCAAACAGGCGCCGGACAGTAACTTCATTGCAGCGTTAATGTAAGCCTTACTTGTGACTAATAAATAAACTTTTGGTAGTTTATTAAAAGATGTCAGTAAGCTGGAAATTAGGCTTAAAATATTTTTTGTTTTCCATTAACTTGAATCCACCAATGGGGACTAAAGCAAGTTTTAAAGCTTAATTTGCAAATCAAACCTGTGATATATATATATTTTTTTAAATCGAGCAGAAATATGCTTTATGCAACAGATTTCATTTATTTACCCGCAACACTGTAAACCTTGCAAAAATGATGTAAAACTACAAGTTCCTTCCACCCAGCAGGCCTCCATTAACTCCTGCATTACTTCAAATGCCATTTTGTGATACTTCTGGCCCCAGGGTGATGCCAGATGGTGTCAGTGCTCAGTATTTCTGAGGTGATGCTGAATGACATCAGTAAAAATATTGCACATTTGAAAGGGCTGCTGATGTAAATATGCGCAAGCCTCTCAAAAAAAAATGTGATTATGGCTCAATTCTAATGCCATGAGAAAATAGTCTTTAATCGTAATTTTTATTTTTGTATTGTTCTGGATGGCTTCATGCATATATGTACATTGCACACAGTCTAATCAAACCTGATTGCAAATATAGTGCTGTAGTGTTTTATGGGCCAGGCTGGTTGTATGTAACCATGTTGCCCAGCAGGTTTCAATAAACTCCACCTATTCATGTGAACACATGTTATGGTTTGTTTTAACTCCATTTAGCCCTGGTTTCTCAGATGGTGCTCAAAAAATCCACTAGCCTGGAAAAAGCAGTAGTAAGCCACTAGAAGCTGAGTTTTCCTGCTGCTAATCTCTGAATTACAGATTAGGAAATGTTCAAATTCGGTGAAAACACCCACCCACAAAAAATAAGTCCAATCCCAAACACCTTGGTGGGAGAATGGCTGCCGCATTATAATTTAAGGGAGTGGTTTTGTGTGTTGAGTAAATAGGTAGTCAGAGATGCCGGTGTTCCATTATTGCTCGTCGCATGCGAAGTGCATTTTGGGAAGTAGCGTAGTACTGTTTGTGTGGTGCTGAAGATTCCTTTTGTTCACTTTAGTGCTTGGTGCGTTCTCAAGTCCGCTATTAAGTGGCAGGTGGCCCGTTCAAGGACTTCCTCGGTTGTCTGTTTTGACCAGCTGCTTGAACAAGAGTAAGCAGTCTGTATGTAGCCTGCGAGCCAAGTGTGACTAACTGAGCCCTAGCAATCAACCCGCAAGGACAAGGCAATTTGTTATTCTTTGTGCTTCTGTTAATTGCTGCTTTTCCCTGGTTCAGTCTAATGAACCTGCAGATTTAGAAATGGGTTTTTTTCTTCACACTGGTGTTGTAATGGCTAAGTGAAATCAGAATACCAATAGCATCGGAAACTTGAGATGCATGCAGATCAATGGGACCACTGAGTTCCACGGTAAGATGTTAACTTCCAAGTCTCCATGATTTGCACTGTAAGTTGTTGAAGCAGAGGAACTAGGGTATTCTTGTATGGGGTATTAACAGGGCAGGGGCACCTGATCTCTCTCTCATCCCCCTCCCCATTCATGATGTCACAGAGTTCGCTTGCTCTCCATTCAGAAATTGAATGGAACGAGCAGAGAACCTGGCCAACGTATGTGCTGTAAAGCACGGGAGCATCAGTGCGCTAGATTATGGAGACCGTTATTTTTATGGTTATATTTACGGATTCTTAGTGGCATAATTCATAATCAACAATTAACCCAAGGAAAGGTTTAAGGTGCTGTGAAAACAATTAAGGTGCTTTATGATATGAGGAAGTTACTGTGACACTTTAATGCATACTGTGATATCATAATCAATTGAGCATTTTTACTCCAGAATAAGAATTATGTAAGTTATGAAATCCATGTGGAAGTCTGAGTTACGTATTCACACTTGAAAACTGAAAGATAGAATAGAATAGAAACCCTACAGTGTAGAAAGAGGCCATTTGGCCCATCGAGTCTACACCGACCCCAATCCCACCCAGGCCCTACCCCCATATCCACCCACTAATCCCTCTAACCTACCCATTTCAAGACAATAAGGGGCAATTTTAGCACGGCCAATCAACCTAACCCGCACATCTTTGGACTGTGGGAGGAAACCGGAGCACCCGGAGGAAACCCACGCAGACACGAGGAGAATGTGCAAACTCCACACAGACAGTGACCCAAGCCGGGAATTGAACCCAGGTCCCTGGAGCTGTGAAGCAGCAGTGCTAACCACTGTGCTACCGTGCCGCCCCAGATGGGAGTAAATTGAACAGAATGCCTGTATACATGTAAGTATACATGTAACTTACGCACTCGTTTTGAGTTGGCCACATTGCAGGAGATGGCATAATATTGGCTCCTAGTGAATTCACAAGCGTCATAGTTCAAAGTGAACTCGGTAAGAAAGTAGAAACTGTTGAGTTGTCTGCGTTTTGAGGAGTAAGAAGCTTCAAACACTAAAAATGAATCTTCTCTCCCTTTGGAAATGATGACACTCTCATCAAAAATTTGCACGATTGTTAGTGTTTGGTAAACCAGTTTTTCATTTCCATCCGTATAAGCAAGGAGTGAAAAAACCTTTCAACATGGCTGTTATTTTAAGTTCATGAAGGATTTTTAGGAACAGGAAAGAGCTGTGTACCAGACAAGCATGTCCCTTTTGCAGAGATCAGCCCAGCCTGCCTGCATCTGTCAATCCCTTCTCCAGTTTTCTCTGGAATCCAACTACTTCCATTAGCTTTTCTGGATAACTTTGCTCAACTTCCCCATTACTCTCCCATGTTCAACTTGTGCCCTTTGATATCTGTAACCTTCATTAACAATACATTATTGAACCCATACATCATTCCGAACAACCAAGACTGATAGATGACAGTGACATTTTGGTATTATAATTGCTTATTTGGTTGCAGCACAATCTGCGTTACATCTGTATACTTTATAATGTACATAGTGTTGTAGCAATGTTCACTTTTCAGTTATGAAACTGCTTCCATGTCCTGGAAGTTCAGCCTGCAAAACTCGGGAAATTTTATCCTGTTTGCAATTAACTTATTTGATTGTTTGTCTCCTACTTTTTCTGATGTGGAGATGCCAGCGTTGGACTGGAGTGGGCACAGTAAGAAGTCTCAAAACACCAGTTTAAAGTACAACAGGTTTATCTGGAATCTCAAGCTTTTGGAGCGCTGCTCCTTCATATGATTTGACTTGGGAGCAGCGCTCCGAAAGCTCGTGATTCCAAATAAACCTGTTGGACATGAAGCTAGTGTTGTGAGACTTCTTACTGTGCATTTTCTGGATCTGGAGAATTGTTTTTCTGCTATAGTTTCATTTGCGCATTAATTCTAACTCCGAACACCTTCTGTGTTGGTACCAATAACTTGACATAAAATTGATGGAAGCGTGAATTTAAACTTTATTAATAGCTGCTGTGGTTTAACAGCATACTCCAAAGTGTGCTACTAAGACATTAATTTTGGTGGTCTTTTGCAAGGGTTTTCACGCTTTTTGCTTCTGATGACCCCTCTCTCCAACTCCCCCCACCCCACCATTCTATAAAAAAATCCACAAACCTCTAAGACAGCATAAGTTTTTTTTGTCTGAAAAAATAGCTATACAATTAAATATTTTTTCCCCCGTTGAATGCTCAGTTTGAGTGGTGTACTCCAGTCTTTCCTCTTTTGGGATTGAAATTCTCTCTTCATCCCATCCAATTTGAAAGCTCTTTGTACCTCCACTGAAAAACTGCATTTTAAAAAATGTGTATACTGTACAAATATGATATGAGGCCCAATTCTAATTTCTAGAAGGATAACAAAGAGTATCTATGGGGGAGGTGAACACATATTAGCAGGGTGGAACGAAAGAGGGGTAGATAACATGGCCAGGGGAATTTGTCAACTTATTTGACTTCCACAATTGTGTCTCTTGGGAAATGAGAAAAGGCTTTATGTCATGGCCTCTCTGTCTCTCTCGCTCTCTTGTTCCAACCCCAATCCTGATTGGTCTATAATCACTACTATCCTTTCTCTACGCATTCTCTGGCTATTTTGGGTGGATCTCTTGAACGTTTTTCACAGATCCGAAGTGGGACATGTGCCCTCTGTGGAGAACTTTGGTTTGGTGTACATGGTGTGGCAACAAGTGAACTTAGCCAGGTGGCAAGGTTATAGTTAGAGAGTGGAGCGGCTGTTACTGTGTAACATGGCCAATTGACCAGTTAGGAGCCTGGGAGGAAACATGAGAGGCTCTGCATGTAGCAGTTAAGAGGTGACTTTGGGAAAGTGCGAGAGATGAAAATATCTTGAATAACATCGACACCTGAAGCTACTCTATTGTGTCATGAAGCTGTTCTGACCACTTTTACAGCTTTTTAATTCACTTCATGGGATGTGCACATCACTGGTTATGTCAACATCCATTGCCCATCCCTAATTACCCTTGAGAAAGTGGTGGTGAGCTGCTTTCTTGAATTGCTACAGCCCATGTGGTCCAGTGTCACTTTTCCTATTAAGAATCCTGTTTAATTTATGGGGAACAGGCAGGAGAATGGGGTTGAGGCTGAGATTACATCAGCCATGGTCTTACTGAATGGAGGAGCAGACTGGAGGTGCCTTATTCCTACTCCTGTTGATTATGTTAAATTAACAATGTAATGTGTACACAGACAGCAATGGTTGTCTTGTGTCTTATTGCAAGTCAAAATTTTGCTATAGAATCACATTGTTTAAGTTGAATGTAAAATAACTCTTGTCTCAGGACAGTGGTTACAGGAACTACTTCACCAGAACTACTTCACCAGATGATGAGATAACTTACCTGAACAAATATGGAGCTGTACAGCAATGTTAGCTTACTGGTTGCTATTTGTACATAATCCTTAAACCCCTCTAATTACTGTTAATCAGTTGGCACACAAAGTGTGATCGCAATGATCTAAGTGAGAAGATAATGAAGACAGTGATGCAAGAACTGAAAGAATGGCTTCCACGTAACTGGCCCTGAAGTAATGGTTTATTTCTTTGCTGAGTTTAATGTACTCGTGTCTGCTTAAAGCAGCTATTGTGCTTAAGTTTTTAAGAGGAAGATATTGAGCAGAAGTGCAAAGGAACCTGCATGCGTATTGGCTGAAGCAGGATCATGTTTGGGTTTTGACCCAATAACATACACTATTTACTGGTAATCTGCAGTGAAATCAAATACATTTTACTTTGAATCTACTAATCTAGAGCTGTAATTAGAGAGAAACCGTTTCAATGTCTGGTTTAACATCGGGGCTTGAGTGAATTGAGGGATGGAAGCTATAACTCATTGAGCTTTTGCTTTCTCAACTTCAGAAGGTGAAAGCTAGTCGCAGTATTTCTGTCTAAATGTTTAAACTTCTTGTGGGATATCTTAAATTTACTGTGAATATTTGGAAAACTTATATTCGGGTACCTCGGAATTGTTGGACCATTCTTGTGTATTGGATTGTTTTCCTTTCCCCTATTCTTGCTGGTTCAGGTCTTTTGTCTTGTACCTGTTCACATGAGCGATGAAATGCGCCTTGATTGCTGGAACACTGGTTCATGAACCTGACTGTGTCTACTTTATTTTTTCTGCATTTCCTTAGGATGAATGTTACGTCCTTCCCAATCACACTGGTTTGAGATAGAGTTGTGATGTGATCATTTTACTTCTTACTTTGCACCCCACCAGCGCGAGTCTTCATACCCAGTTTGTGTCTCTCATTCTATGTGCTTGGTCTTTGTACTTTGTCTTGCTGGCTTAATGGAGGGTGTAGCTAGTAATACTCCTGTTTGGATTTTAATGGAGTTGATTTATTATTGTCACATGTGATGGGACACAGTGCAAAGTATTGTTTCTTGCATGCTATGCAGGCAAAACATACCATTCATAAAGTACATAGGGGGAAAGGAAAGGATAGCATGCAGAATATAGTGCTGCAGTTACAGGTAAGGTGAAGAGAAAGATCAGCTTACTGTATGATAGGACCATTCAAAAATCTGATGACAGCAGGGAAGAAGCTGTTCTTGGTACGTGTGTTCAAACTATTGTACCGTTTCCCTGACGGAAGATGGTGGAAGAGAGTATGTCCTGTGTGCGTGGGGTCCTTGATTATGCTGGCTGCTTTTCCGAGGCAGGAGGAAGTCAATGGATGGGAGGCTGGTTTGCATGATGGATTAGGCTACGTTCACAATCCTTTGTAGTTGATGTATTGGATTAAATGAACATGTTTTGTCCATTCCAGCTTGATTTGTATCTTATGGTATATTTCTCTTATTCTCTACGTGGATAATACTGGCAAGGCAGCATTTATTGCCTAGGCAGGCGATGTTTGTGTCCTCTCCATGAACCACAATAGTCTTTGTGCTGATGGCACTCCCACAATTCTGATAGATGAAGAATCCCAGGATACTGAGTCAGCTTTGACTAAGGAACAGAGATTTTTGTCCCAAGTCAGCATTCTGCTGGACTTTGGGGAACTTTGAAATTATTTCTTTCACATGGTATTGGTGATCTTGTCCTTATTGGCAGAAGCAATCAGTGGGGCGGAGGGTGCCATCAAAATTGCATCAACGAGTCTTGTCCTCGCAATCTCTATCTAATCTTTATCATTATATCATAGAACCATAGAATCCCTACAATGCAGAAGCAGGCTATTCAGCCCATCGAGTGCACAGAATCTGACAGAGCATCTTAACCACACCCTATCGTATCGCTGTCAATCCCCCTAACCTACACGTCTTTGCACTTAAGGGATAATTTAGCATGGCCAATCAGCCTGACCTGCGCATCTTTGGACTGCAAGAGGAAACCGGAGCACCCGAGGAAACCCACGCAGGCATGGGGAGAACATGCAAACTGCACACACTCATCCAAGGTCGAAATTAGCCCAGGTCCCTAACTTTGTGAGGCAGCAGTTCTAACCACTGTGCCACCATGCTGCCCCCATCCTTCTATTCCTTTCTCCAGCACTTAGCTGGTGCAGATTTTACCTACCCACGTGTAAGCCCCTCCTACATGTTGTCTAGGTTCTACTGTACACTGGCACTGGCTGCTTCATTATCAAAGGAGTTGTGAATAAAGCTGAATACTGGAACTATCAGTGAACAGCCCATTCCAGGCCTTGTGACTTCAGGTCGTCAATGTAGCAGCTGAAAGTGGTTTGGATGAAGAAATTTACCTGGGAAGCTCTAGCAGTTACACACTGGGGACTATAATAATTGGCCTCCAAGAGCCAGAACCTAATATAGCAATTCCTCTCACAATGGTACTCAAAACCTTGGCTGTTGTATCTGCATCAACCTCCAGTATTCCCAGATTGAGTGCTTTGCAAGTGAATGTATTTTTTTATTCTTTGATGGGATGTGGGCATCACTGGCTATGGCAGGATTTTTATTGTCCATTCCTAATTGCCTTTGAGAATGTGGTGTTGAGCCACCTTGTTGGACTGTTGCAGTCCATGGTCATACACGGTCTTTGGGATCCTTAGTGCCAAAAATGCTGCCACCAGCATCATTCAGTGTATATTTTCTTGTGTGCCGAGTAATTTCTGACTTGCTCAAAGGCATTGTGGCCATTATCGGCCGATGTGTACTGAGTGGCTCTGCTTTTATTTTCTTAGTGGGAAGTGCTTCTTTTTCTGGTATGTGGCTGAAGTGAAACTTTGTCATTTTGCCCTTCCTACACTTGGTTGGCCAAGTGTCAAGGGCCCACTGCGCACACTGCAGATAAATTGTAAACTGACAGTTGCATAAGATCTCCATAGAAAAAACCATAGAAAATTACAGCTCAGAAACAGGCCTTTTGGCCCTACTTGTCTGTGCCGAACCATTTTATGCCTAGTCCCACTGACCTGCACTTGGACCATATCCCTCCACACCCCTCTCATCCATGAACCCGTCCCAAGTTTTTCTTAAATGTTAAAAGTGACCCCGCATTTACCACTTTATCCGGCAGCTCATTCCACACTCCCACCACTCTCTGCGTGAAGAAGCCCCCCCTAATATTCCCTTTAAACTTTTCTCCTTTCACCCTTAACCCATGCCCTCTGGTTTTTTTCTCCCCTAGCCTCAGCGGAAAAAGCCTGCTTGCATTCACTCTATCTATACCCATCAAAATCTTATACACCTCTATCAAATCTCCCCTCAATCTTCTACGCTCAAGGGAATAAAGTCCCAACCTATTCAATCTCTCTCTGTAACTCAGCTTCTCAAGTCCCGGCAACATCCTTGTGAACCTTCTCTGCACTCTTTCAATCTTATTTACATCCTTCCTGTAACTAGGTGACCAAAACTGTACACAGTACTCCAAATTCGGCCTCACCAATGCCTTATATAACCTTGATGTGGAGATGCCGGCGTTGGACTGGGGTAAACACAGTAAGAAGTTTAACAACACCAGGTTAAAGTCCAACAGGTTTATTTGGTAGCAAAAGCCACACAAGCTTTCGAGGCTCTGAGCCCCTTCTTCAGGTGAGTGGGAATTCTGTTCACAAACAGAACTTATAAGACACAGACTCAATTTACATGAATAATGGTTGGAATGCGAATACTTACAACTAATCCAGTCTTTAAGAAACAAAACAATGGGAGTGGGGAGAGCATCAAGACAGGCTAAAAAGATGTGTATTGTCTCCAGACAAGACAGCCAGTGAAACTCTGCAGGTCCACGCAACTGTGGGAGTTACAAATAGTGTGACATAAATTCTGATTCTAGGATCGCATGATAAAGACTCAGGAGGAAAAAAGCAGAAATATTTATGTGAAATAGTGTGACATAAACCCAATATCCCGGTTGAGGCCGTCCTTGTGTGTGCGGAACCTGGCTATCAGTTTCTGCTCCGCGACTCTGCGCTGTCGTGTGTCGCGAAGGCCGCCTTGGAGAACGCTTACCCGAATATCAGAGGCCGAATGCCCGTGACCGCTGAAGTGCTCCCCAACAGGAAGAGAACAGTCTTGCCTGGTGATTGTCGAGCGGTGTTCATTCATCCGTTGTCGCAGCGTCTGCATAGTTTCCCCAATGTACCATGCCTCGGGACATCCTTTCTTGCAGCGTATCAGGTAGACAACGTTGGCCGAGTTGCAAGAGTATGTACCGTGTACCTGGTGGATGGTGTTCTCACGTGAGATGATGGCATCTGTGTCGATGATCCGGCACGTCTTGCAGAGGTTGCTGTGGCAGGGTTGTGTGGTGTCTTGGTCACTGTTCTCCTGAAGGCTGGGTAGTTTGCTGCGGACAATGGTCTGTTTGAGGTTGTGCGGTTGTTTGAAGGCAAGAAGTGGGGGTGTGGGGATGGCCTTGGCGAGATGTTCGTCTTCATCAATGACATGTTGAAGGCTCCGGAGGAGATGCCGTAGCTTCTCCGCTCCGGGGAAGTACTGGACAACGAAGGGTACTCTGTCCACTGTGTCCCGTGTTTGTCTTCTGAGGAGGTCGGTGCGGTTTTTCGCTGTGGCGCGTTGGAACTGTTGATCAATGAGTCTAGCGCCATATCCTGTTCTTATGAGGGCATCTTTCAGCGTCTGGAGGTGTCTGTTGCGATCCTCCTCATCCGAGCAGATCCTGTGTATACGGAGGGCTTGTCCGTAGGGGATGGCTTCTTTAACGTGTTTAGGGTGGAAGCTGGAGAAGTGGAGCATCGTGAGGTTATCCGTGGGCTTGCGGTACAGTGAGGTGCTGAGGTGACCGTCCTTTATGGAGATGCGCGTGTCCAAGAATGCAACCGATTCCGGAGAGTAGTCTATGGTGAGCCTGATGGTGGGATGGAACTTGTTGATGGAGACAATACACATCTTTTTAGCCTGTCTTGATGCTCTCCCCACTCCCATTGTTTTGTTTCTTAAAGACTGGATTAGTTGTAAGTATTCGCATTCCAACCATTATTCATGTAAATTGAGTCTGTGTCTTATAAGTTCTGTTTGTGAACAGAATTCCCACTCACCTGAAGAAGGGGCTCAGAGCCTCGAAAGCTTGTGTGGCTTTTGCTACCAAATAAACCTGTTGGACTTTAACCTGGTGTTGTTAAACTTCTTATTATATAACCTTACCATAACACTCCAACTTTTATACTCGATACTCCCGATTTATAAAGGCCAATGTACCAAAGGCACTCTTTACGACCCTATCCACCTGTGACGTCACTTTTAGGGAACTCTGTACCTGTATTCCCAGATCCCTCTGTTCAACTGCACTCTTCAGAGTCCTACCATTTACCCTGTACGTTCTTCTTTGGTTTGTCCTTCCAAAGTGCAATATCTCACACTTGTCTGCGTTAAATTCCATTTTTCAGCCCATTTTTCTAGTTGGTCCAAATCCCTCTGCAAGCTTTGAAAACCTTCCTCACTGTCCACTACACCTCCAATCTTTGTATCATCAGCAAACTTGCTGATCCAATTTACCACATTATCATCCAGATCATTGATATAGATGACAAACAACAACGGACCCAACACCGATCCCTGCGGCACACCACTAGTCACAGGCCTCCACTCAGAGAAGCAATCCTCCACAACCACTCTCTGGCTTCTTCCATTGAGCCAGTGTCTTATCCAATCTCATGGATATATTTGGTCCAAAAACTATAGTAACATCCAAGGCTACAGTGCGGAAGTTGATTGCGTTCTCCTGCGTTCTTCAGCTAGAACCTGAAGGTTACTTGTGCATGGAGATGCCCAAACCCGAAATATTCTAGTTCATGTAGACCACATGAAAATAATACAGAAACAGTTTTTCCATGTATAGTCTAATTACCATTGTCCCCTTGTCTGCGAAGCAACAACAGCTTAAAAAGTGGAAAGGGATATCTCATGTACACAAACATAAAATTCTTCTTTTTTAATTCATGTAGGGACTTGTTTTTTTTTCTGCACTGTAGATTCAGAACCATTGAATGTGGCTTAAAGTAGAGTCTGCAATTTAAAGTGGCTGATGAGAAGAGTTTGGTTGCTTTTGAGACATCAGAAATTGCCTTGTGTTTGAGTGTGCTGGTTTGCAGCCTGGGTTGTGGTGATTAGTTCACTCTCGCCTCTTAGGGACAACATGCTGTCCCATAACTTAGTCATATTCAATCATCTATATACTCGTCAACTGCCCACCTACCCCAACAAAATAATTTTACAGCTAGCGAGCTTTTACAAACGATATTTAGCTTCAGTTTACAAAAAATACATTTCAAAATTTTTATTCTGTTTAAAATTTAAAAGGGCCGTTGATACAATTTTTTTCTAAATGATATCTCCTTGTATTAATATAGAATAACTTGTATTTGTATAAAAGCAAAATACTGCAGATGCTGGAATCAGAAACAAAAACAAAATGCTGGGAAAGTCTCAGCAGGTCTGACAGCATCTGTGGAGAGAGAATAGAGCCATCGTTTCGAATCTAGATGACCCTTCAACTCTGACGAAGGGTCATCCAGACTCTCAACATTGGCTGTATTCTCTCACCACAGATGATGTGAGATTTGCTGAGATTTTCCAGCATTTTCTGAACTTGTATTTCACCCAGTTCATATCATTTCTGTTGTCTGCAGATTGTAGATTAAATCAAATGGGTTTCTATCTTTTCTGATAGCACTTGTGCGTTTGTTTCACAAGAGGATTGTGTGGTTTTCATGAAAATGTCGAAAGTAGAATTTGCTTTCCAAAATGTGGTC
This sequence comes from Mustelus asterias, assembly GCF_964213995.1. Lineage (NCBI taxonomy): Eukaryota > Metazoa > Chordata > Chondrichthyes > Carcharhiniformes > Triakidae > Mustelus > Mustelus asterias. Next base: position 73,064,257 of record NC_135821.1, on the reverse strand, counting down.
TAACAAACATTTTTTTTTTCACCGTTAATCATTGGCCTTGATCGGTGTTTTCGTGCATATCTTGTCACATTGTTCCTCTTGTCAAAATTGCATGAGGGACCCAGCTTATCCAAGCCTGATGTTAAAAAATAAAACCAGAAAATGCTGGAAAGGTCAGGCAACATTTGTGGCAAAAAAAGTTTGTTTCAGCTTGATGACCTTCTTTCAGAACATTAGCGAGGGAACAACTCTAAAGCTAGTACAGAGCCACGGGAGAAAGGGAGGAAATGAACAAGAAGGGAGAAGTTTATGATAAGGTGGAAGGTCCAGAGTGACACAAGTGATGATGGTGAAGGACAAAAAGAGGTGATATTGAGAGAAATATAGAAACAAAAGGTGAGGACAGAGGAAATGTAGTTGGTTCCAGCAGAATAGCAGCAAAGGGAAAGAAGCTGGGAAAATCTGGGAACAGGGAAGATGCCTGGGAATGAGGCAAAGAAAGGTAGGTAGACCTCCGAAGTAAGAGAAATCACACCTCTGTCACACACCCCCAAACCAATCCCATAGGATATCCCCAGACACCAGCCCACAACCCCTGCACTTCCAGAGTCACTGGTGCAGCTTTCCTCACAGACACCAGATAAAATGGTTTTTAAGAATGCAAGAAATATGAGGGGAAGTAGGCTACTTAGCCCATTGAGCCATCTCAACCATTCAGCCAGATCATGGCTGACCTCCAACCTTGAATCCATTTTCCTGCCCTTTCCCCTGACTCTTGATTCTCTGACGGCTTAAAAATCTATTTGATCTCAACCTTGAGCATACTCGTAGAATTAGCCTCTGCTGCACTTTGGAAAAGAGAATTCCAATGGTTTACAATCCTCTGAGCAAAGAAATTTCTCCTTGTCTCAGTCCTAAATGTCTGAACTTTTATCCTAAAACTATCTTATCAAGACATGCAAGTTCTCTGTCAACCCTGCTAAGTCCTCTAATGAAGAATTTTGGTTTGAGTGAGTTCACCTCTCATTCTTCTAAGTTCCAGAGGACATTTGTCCATTCTACTCATCTTTCATAGGGCAAGTATATTCATTCCAGAAATTAATCTGGTGAATCTTTTTTTGCACACCCTGTTAAGGTAAGCATATCCTCCCTTGGATAAGAGGATTAGAACTGCGCAGTATTCTTGCCAAAGCCCTGCATAATTGAAGCAAGACTCCCTCACTCTTGTACTCCAGCCCCCTTGTAATAAAAGCTCATACCATTTGTCTTCCTAATTGTTTGTTGTACCTGTATGTTAACTTGCTCTGACTTGTGTGTGTGAATTCCCGAAATCCCTCTGATTGCTAATGTTTATTCACTGTTCACTTTCTCAAATTATTCTGGTTTTTCCTTCTTCCTGCCAAAGTAGATGACTTTAAACTTCTCCCAGATTGTTGTCCATCTCCCATCTTGTTCCCCAATCAAACAATGGGTCTGTACTTTGCAATCTCACAGCTTACTTTCGTACCTAACTTGGTATCATCAGCATACACATTCAGTCCCCTAATCTGTGTCATTGATATCAATTGTAAGTAGTTGAGGCCAAAATATTGATCTACAGGTTGCACCCTGCCATCCCAAAAATGAACCATTTGTCCCTACTCTGTTTTCTGTCTGTTGACCAATCCTTAGTTCATGCCAATATATTACTCCCGATACGTCCTCTTAATACTTCATGTTAAGGTTGTAAAGCACCCTGAAGAAAGTTGAGCTGCTGTTGCTTGCATTATTGGAACCATGTAGGAGACTTAGATTGAGAGTGGGATGGACAATTCATTAGTGAGCAGGTAGAAACTCTGGTTGCACTTGCAGACTGAAAGGAGGTGATCAGGAAAGCACTTACCCAGTCTGTGTTTGGTCTCCCTGAAATTGAGGAAACTGCCTCTTCAAACACTAATTTGTATTAACATGTATTACTAGTCGATTTCCGGGACTGGCCCTTTACAATGGTGGTTGATTATAGTGTGTGGTTTTTAGATGTTAACTGGATTACATTTTACTGATGGAATAGGGGAAGTGGAATAGAAGGTGTCATTTGGAATCTGCATTTTCCCAAAGTAATGATTTAAAATGAAGTCTAGGTCTTTGGTACTAGTTGCTCTCCAGTGCCTTGTGCAGGAATCTATCCTTCACACCAGTCAGTGTGTGTTGACAGACTGCTCAGTATTGGGGTAACATCATACTGATCATTCTTCAGTCAGGCATTCGCGTGTGTAGCCATGATTAATTAGGTTTATCAAGACTAAGTTGTTTGCGTTATGCCATTACATGGCTATGGTTAATTGGCTCAGGACAAACTGGGGCATTAAACCTGGAATCTTCCAGCTCGTGCCACTCAGTTACCACATAAATTCACCGAGGGTCTCTGATTGACTAGCAATTATTCCTGTGCCTGGGCCAACCACCATGAAATTGAAAATGTGTAGAAAATAGAAAGATGCGACAACAGTCAGGAAGAGTGGGAAAAATAGGTATTTCCTGGATAAAATTGAGGGAGACAAAACCATAAAACTTGATACTAATGGTGCACAATGCAACAGAGCAATTTCCATTTGTATCGAACGAACTTGCATTTATACAAGAACCCCTTTGACCTCAGGATAACCAAAGGTGCATTATAGACGAGCGTAGCATGTAATTTGTCCCACAAACAGCAGCGAGATTAATGGATGAATTGAAATAAGCAACCCGATTTATGTGACACTGTTTAATGTACAAGACGTCCCAAAATGCTTTATAGAGTGTAAAAGTCCAATAGAAAGGTGGTGGTTAGCTACAGTGGAAGAGATTATGTTAAATTATTTGATTTAATTTATTATCGTCACATGTATTAACATACAGTGAAATGTATTGTTTCTTGCGTGCTATACAGTCAAAGCATTCCGTTCATAGAGAAGGAAATGAGAGAGTGCAGAATGTAGTGTTACAGTCATAACTAGGGAATAGAGAAAGATCAACTTGATGCAAGGTAAGTCCAGTCAAATGTCTGACAGCAGCAGGGAAGAAGCTGTTCTTGAGTCAGTTGATACGTGACCTTAGACTTTTGTATCTTTTTCCCGACGGAAGAAGGTGGAAAAGAGAATGTCCGGAGTGCATGGGGTCTTTAATTATGCTGGCTGCTTTGCCGAGGCAGTGGGAAGTGTAGACAGAGCCAATGGATGGGAGGCTCGTTTGCGTGATGGATTGGGCTACATTCACAACCTTTTGTAGTTCCTTGCGGTCTTGGGCAGAGCAGGAGTCATACCAAGCTGTGATACAACCAGAAAGAATGCTTTCTAAGGAGCATCTGTAAAAGTTGGTGAGAGTCGTAGCTGACATGCCAAATTTCCTTAGTCTTCTGAGAAAGTAGAGGCGTTGGTGGGCTTTCTTAACTATAGTGTTGGCATGGGGGACCAGGACAAATTTAAAAGAAAGATCCAAGTCAATGTATTTTCAACTCTCCACCTCCCCTGAATGAAATCTTAATTTTAATGAAATTCCTTTTCTGCAATAGAAAATAGAATAGTTTCCAGATCAAAGACATGTTGTCAGTTGGGAAATCTTTTTTGCATTAAAAGAAACTCAAACATGCCCAATTTTATGACACAGTTACAGCACCTGGCTTTTTTAAATCTGTCTTTATGCTTTGTTATGGATGTTTGTTAGAGCGCCCTTCGTAGACTTGCAGGCATTGTTTGGCCCTGTAAGTGGGTGCATTTATTTCCATAGTTGAATTCAAGTGCTGTGCACCAGTATAAAAAGATAGCCCTTTTGGCTGTATTCTGATTGCATGTCACACCTGCTGCTGCTGCTAATGCATGTATTCTTTATTATCACCTACACAGGCCTTTCATTTCATGCTTTTCTTCTCAACTAACTTACCTGAGGCGTAAAGTTTAAGAACATATGAATAGCCAGAGATGAGAAGATGTCGTTTGGCTTTTTGAAACTAGACTTCTATGTACAGATCAGTTTCATTTCTGGACGAGACATTAGAAATATAATTTGTTTCTATCAAGAACCTGATCCCAGATAAAATGCGCTAAGCTTCTCAGGAGCCTCATTCTAAACTACCTCAGCTTAGCTGGAGGAGAGTATTGGGTAAGCTATTCCTGTGACCATGGGGAGTGGAGGCGCTCACAATACTTTCATGTCAGCTTTGGCTCAGATGGTCGTGCTCGTCGCTCACTCAGTCCATGTTGTCGATTAAGTCCCCTTCCAGAGATGTGAGCATGATTTAGGCTGACACTCTGTTAAAGTACTGAGAGACTGTTGCAGTATCGAAGGTGCCATCTCTCAGATAAACTATTAAAATGAGGCCCGTTCTGCCATCCCGAGTAGGTGCTCAAGATGCAATGGCACTGGTTTGAAGAAGGCCAATTGGTTTCCGCTGCTGTCCTGAGCAATATTTCAGGCATCCGGTTGATCATTGCTACTTGTGGAAACTTGCTGCGTTCAACTGGGCTGTGATGTTTCCCACATTAGAAAATGACTTCACTCCAAAGCTATTTCATTGGCTGTAAAGCATTTGCAATTGTCCTGAAATCATGAAATGGGTTTTCTAAATGCAAGTTGTTCCTTTTGCTTAATACACGCACACAATTAGTAATCAATATCAGTCTTGTCTGTTTTACACTCATCAACTAACTGAAATATGAATAGTTATTCTCCAGTTGAATTTTGTTTTGATTGTAAGCTCTTTGCGGTGTAACCTCAAGGTGGCACAGTTGTGATGAAAACAAATTTGAAATAACAATTGCACAACCAAACCATTTTAGATTAAATTTCTGCCTTAATGCAGTGATCAGTTTTTATATGCTATCTGCGCCAGCAACTCCATAATAAGAAACAGATGTGCCAGCTATGACGAAGAGTCATCCAGACTTGAAACGTTAGCTGTGTCCTCTCTCCACAGGCGCCTTCAGACCTGCTGAGATTTTCCAGCATTTTCGGTTTTGGTTGCTTGTTTTGTGTGCCAACTTTCTGGTTTGGGGATTGATTTGTGGAGTCACCAGAGACCAGATAGCTCTCCAGGATTGAGCAACAAATCAGAAATACAGGCTGTGGCATGACTGCACTCATGAGCTCAGAGTGGCAGAGGCCTGGCGATAGATTGGCTGTCTCCCACCAGCTGCAGGGCAAACAAGATGGCTGCGGAGAGCAAATTTCTATAACTGCTTGTTTGCCAAAATGTCCATTGTGACTTTGGGCTGTCTGAAAGCCTCCCTGACTGACTCAGGATACTCAAGTAATTAGTCTTCAGTGGAGCAGTGCCTTTTTCCTAGTGATTTTTATTTTTAAATGCAGTAGAAATTACAACTTTATGAATTCCCATTTTGAATGTCCCATTAATCCAGTCGCCGTATTTTTAGATTATGTTGCTAGTCAATGTTTTTTTTTAAGAGGAGTTTCCTTTGTAAAATTTCTCATGTATAAAGTCTGTGTTTGCCTTGATTCCCATCATTATATGGTTTTATTTTTCTTCAGGTACGGTCAATGGATGAACTGAACCATGACTTTCAGGCTCTGGCATTAGAAGGACGCAGTATGGGAGAGGTGAGTTGGTGCTGAAAATGGGGAGTGGGGGGGGCAGGGTTGGAAGCAATGGCATACTGTATGGGCTTTGCAATAGATGCTACTGCTAAATCTCTGTCCAGACAAAATATTGTCCCGCAGAAAGACCATGAGCAGCAATTTTATTATTGATCTTAGTAAGTTAGTAAGCTGGATCAACTTGTATTTTGTGACTTTATTACAGTCTTTGATTTTTCTGCTGCTGTATTGGCTATTTTACTGTAAAATTCATTTCACACAAATTACACGGTGCACGTAAAATTATTTTTTCCAGTTATCTGAAAGAGTTGGCATGCTTTTTGTCTTCTGACATGGTGGTTGGACCTTAAAAAAACTCTCCTGCTGCCAGTGACTCATTTTTCAAATATGTGATTTCAAAAAATTGGTTTTTTGGAACTTAGTGTTTCATTTAGTGCAAGTGCCACCAGGTGTGGCACTGAACCAGACAGATAAGGGAGGTCTGTGCTCGTGTGCTGAGCTGGTTAATTGTAGTAGAAGAGAAACTGGTAGTAAGCTGGAGAGTGGACAAAACATCAACAGAGCTGCCCTATTTGTGTGAGCTGTTTGACCACCATCACCCCCCCAACTAGAAAATTTAACAAACCTTGATTCTCAACTGCGCACTCCTCCTCTGCACCAACACCCAGAAAGACAATTTCAGGTTTCACATGTATGCTAAATAAACTGGCTCTACTGTATAAACGACCTCTCAACCCTCCACACTCTGATTTGTCAGGCTGCTCTGCTGATATGCAGTATTGGATGAGTAAAGCTTTTCCTCCAGTTACATGTTGGGAAGACCGTCTTTGCCCCCATCTCTGAACTCCATTCCCGAAACCACCAACTCCTCCTGGCCACTGCCTGTGGCTGCAACATACTGTTCACAAAAACAACATTCTGCAGATGCTCGAAACTGGAAATGTAAACCAAGCGCAATATATCAGTAAGATTAGCAGCATCTGGAAGAGAGAAGCAGAATTAGCATCTCAGATTGATCATCAACTCTTTCTCTCTACAGAAGCTACCAGACTTCGTATTTCCAGCATTTTTTGTTTTGATTTCAAACTCTTCACAACCCTGGCACCCTATTTGAATGTGAGCCGAGATCCAACCCCATGTCCTTTCCATCACCAAGGCCACCTACTTCCACCTCTGTCATGACACTGTCTGTCTCTCTCTTCCACTGCTGAAACCTTCATGCCTTGCTACTTTTCAATTCAATTGCCCCAATTCTCTCCAAGCTTATCACCGGGCACCCTTCATAGACTTGAGTTTATTCAAATCAGTGCTGCCTGTATCCGAACTTGCACCAAGTCGCATTCAACCATTGCCACTGTGTTCTCTGACCTAGTCTGGCTCCCGGCCTGGCAATCCCTTGATTTGAAAATTCTTATCCTTCTTTTCAAATTCATCCCATCATGGCCTCACCCATCCCTATCTCTAATTTCCTCAATTCCTACAAACTTCCAAGGTCTATGAGCTCCTCCAATTCTGGCCTGTTGTGCGCCCTTGCCTTTCTTTAGCTTTGGGCCTTTTGCTTCTTTGTCCCTCATCTTTGGAATTCCTTCCCTGAATCCCTCAGTCCATCCTACTCTCCACTTTAAGACACTCAAGCTGTTGGTCATCTAGCTAGATGTAAAAGTTTGGTTGATGGTATTCCTTGGGCTATTTTGCTTTAGTTTTGCTGTAAAAAGACATTTTGTCAAAGTACAATCGCTGAATCACATCTAATGTTGGGCACTAATTTGAGTTTTGCTAGTGCTGGCTGGTTGGGTACAGCTGTACCTTGCCAGTTGCAAACAGTGGAAGAGAGGCTGTTTGATGCGATCCACCAGTCTTTGGGACATTTGGCCTACATACCTAGCATCACACTAGCACATTTGTGTGGTAGGCAGGATGCCTTTTTGGCTTGATGGCAGCATCCTGTTTGGCGAAGACCACTTGTTTTGCTACTGCATAGTAGTGTGAAACAGATAGCTTCACCTTTGCTCACATTTTTGAGAGACCTTGCCCTTCCATGGTAATCTGAGGTGGATTGGGCACTTTTCAGGACCAAAGGTGATGGCCTTAGACCTGTACATGAGTTAATGAAATGACATGATCAAGGTAGCCATTATCCCGCTGGATGTCTTCAATGCATCCTATTTCAGCATCAAACTTGCATGGTGAGCAAATGGCCAGGGCCCTATCAAATAGGGCAGCTCTGTGATGTTTTGTCCACTCTCCAACTTACTACCAGTTTGCTGGTAGTTGCTGCTGAGGCCAGTCTTACAGTGCATAGAACTGCAAGAATCCCAATACGGATATTGACAAGTGAAGGTAGGCTAGCAGTAGACTGTGGTAAAGAACCCCTGGCAGTTTTCTCAACTAGTACATCAAGGAAGGGGAGTTTCATTTGACTGCTTCATTTTAAAGGTGAATTTGAAGGCAGGCTGGAGCCCATTAAGATATGCAAGGAAATTATTACATGCTGCTACGATTTAAATATAGCAAAGGTATCATCCACATCTTGGAAATATGCAATATGTAGGAAGTTAGGTGTCATTCTATCAAGGACATTTCTCATGGAACCCAACAAAGATGTTTGCGAGATGTTGCACGGCCTAGAAGGACTTCCATGGCAACACCATCTGTTTGGGCATACATGGTGTCATTAAAGCTGATCTCAAGTGCACGAGTTGCTGAGTTCATAAGCTCAATGAGTTGTGATTTGCGCAGTGGTGGCGGGTCTTGATTGCCATGATATAGCACTCAGCGCAAATATCTGGTTCCCTTAAGTGGGACACTAGTGAATAGACTTGCAATACCAACTGAGCACATGCAAGTCCTGTGTGGTCTTTGCAAATGTGAAAGAATCCTTTATTGTATATCTGGAAAACTTTCTCAAAACTGGTTGTAACAATTCGCTGAACCATTTGACCAATTCATGCTGTGCAGAACTAGCCATAGATAATAGCCATAGGGCGGCACGGTAGCACAGTGGTTAGCACTGCTGCTTCACAGCTCCAGGGTCCTGGGTTCGATTCCCGGCTCGGGTCACTGTCTGTGTGGAGTTTGCACATTCTCCTCGTGTCTGCGTGGGTTTCCTCCGGGTGCTCCGGTTTCCTCCCACAGTCCAAAGATGTGCGGGTTAGGTTGATTGGCCAGGTTTAAAAATTGCCCCTTAGAGTCCTGGGATGTGTAGGTTAGAGGGATTAGCGGGTAAAATATGTGGGGGTAGGGCCTGGGTGGGATTGTGGTCGGTGCAGACTCGATGGGCCGAATGGCCTCCTTCTGCACTGTAGGGTTTCTATTTCTATTTCTATTTCATAAGATAGGGCGTAAAGAGACATCAGTTTTGTATGTCTTGGGCAGCCCATACGTATGTGGATGCAGCGAGCTGTGAGGATGAACCCTGTGATATATATCACGCAGCAACTGATCCATCTTGCATGAGTCCAGCAGCATTTGTTTTGAGCTTCCTTTCAAGCAGGGCTGTCCAGGCATGTTGAGCAGTAGGTCCAGTGGATACAAATTTGGGCCTGTCTTGGCTTGCATTTTGTTCATATAGTTACACTCGTTAAAATGAATATTCCCATCCCTTTTGTCAGGTTTACCAATGTGTATGTTCGGGTTGGTCTTAAGGTCCCGCAACTCTGTAAGACATTTATGTTGCATGTAAAAATCATTCACAAGGTCATTCGGAATCACTCAGTGTGTGTGCTAAATCAGCTAGGTGCACTTTCAAGGATTCAGCATCTTCAGTGGTTGCTGGTTCGTGGTGGATTCATTGGGAATAATTCTTGTTTCTCCTGACATTGGTACTATTTTGATTGTCCTGATGAGTGTAAAATGAAAAAGCTTCAACAAAATGCCCTTTTCCAACAATATGCGACCAAATGACGATTTGAATATTTTATTTTGTTACAGAAGGTGCTTACATAAATGTAGGTGGTTGTGTGCAGGCTTTGGGGGACAATACTCATTTCCTGCACCGATATAGAAAGGGTTGCTTTAGAGATTAGGTACCTAATTTTGGAATTTTAGATCCATTGTAACATACTGCAGTCACTAACCCTGTGGAGGAAGAGAATCTGACAATTACACTGTGCAGTGGAAAATTCTCAGCATGGTGGAATGTTACAGCACCATGACAGGCCTTCCAGGGTCAACTAAGCCTTTTCAGGATTTTATTTTAAAGTTTAGTTGATTGTAGCTTTTGTAGGGGAGGCGATGGCCCAGTGGTATTATCGCTAGACTATTAATCCAGAAACGCAGCTAATGTTCTGGGGACTCGGGTTCAAATCCCACCACCGCAGAAGGTGGAATTTGAATTCAATAAAAAATATCTGGAATTAAGAATTTACTGATGACCTTGACATCATTGTTGATTGTTGGAAAAACCCGTCTGGTTCACTAATGTCCTTTAGGGAAGGAAGTCTGCTGTCCTTACCTGGTCTGGCCTACATGTGACACAACACCAGGTTAAAGTCCAACAGGTTTATTTGGTAGCACAAGCTTTTGGAGCGTTGCTCCTTCTTCTCGGGGTCTCCTTCCTCACCTGAAGAAGGAGCTACGCTCCGAAAGCTTGTGCTACCAAATAAAACTGTTGGACTTTAACCTGGTGTTGTGAGACTTCTTACTGTGCTTACCCCAGTCCAACGCTGGCATCTCCACATCATGGCTACATGTGACTCCAGAGCGACGGCAATGTGGTTGACTTTCAACTGCCCTCAGAACAAGGGCAACTAGGGATGGGCAAATAATGCTGGCCAGCCAGCGATGCCCAAGTCCCACAAATGAATAAAAATTATAGCTGTGGAGTTTGAATTGTAGTATGTGTACTAATGGCTTTGTATTTCTATGCCCTGTTTTCTCCTGATCAGTCAGAATTGGACTGACGGTTAAGGCCAGTGTTTTTAACATTTTGGGAGCTCTTCTGCTGGTTACAGGATTGGCAAAGACCAGGGCAACCAATCAAATGAGGAAACAGATTTTCTTTCATGGTCTGATTTTGGTGCACATTTGGTCCAGTCGTTTGGCGCTTACTGGGACTGATGTATCCCTGTAGCCTAATGCAATCCTGGTTTAAAGTTAGTTTAATTCCTAATGCAGAATCAGTTTATTTCCAAGGTTGGATCACTCCATTAACTTTTTTAAGGAACATTTGAATAAAATTAATACTTTGCCCTTTCACAAAGCATTTTTCTACAACATTGCAAGTCGTGTTTGAACTGAGGCCAAATAGTTGAAATGTTTGGGTGATACAATTGCACTGTAAAAGTCAATTGTCGTGCGACCGGAAATATTTTGGTGTGCAGAAGTGGTTTGAGAAAATAGGACTGGGTTGTTGTAGTAGTTTTCAAGGCCGACATAGTTATCCATGTCTTATTTGTTGCCATTGTGGTGGTGGCCTGAATTTTTAATGGGAGCAACAGTTTGTGTGTGGTGTTTTGGATGCCAGTATAATGAGAGTAACCTTGGGACTGGGAGGCAAGTCTCATGTTTTCTGCCCACCCAATTTCTTAGTCTGCTTTTCATAAAAGTATCCTCAAGTGCTGCGTGACTTTTCATTCAGCTCCCACCCTGAACTTCCTTTTTTTATTGTTCATAGGTTCCAACCAGTTGCCCAATTTCCACTCCACTGTTGGATCATTCTTCAAAAGTTTTAATTGCTTGAAAGAATGGAACGAACTTGTCTTGATAATTTAGGCTTCAAAGCAGTTGTTCAATAGTATTCAGACAATTATTTGAGGGGGAAGAGTCTGGGATATGTTTTGAAAGGATTATTCAGAAGCAGGCACTAGTCTCAAAGTTGTGTGTCACTTGAAATACAAATTGTGAATATGTTTCTTTTAGACATTCATGTGTTTACAATGCATGAGCTGACCTGAGCTGCTTCATCTGCCTGATTTCATACCTTTCTTTCAATTCTGTGGTTTGTCCTTCTGTTAGATCTATTTTTTCCAACCTGGTAATAGACCTGTGTAACCAGTTTTACCTGTGTTTATGCGCTTGCCAGCACAAGACTGATTTAACAATGGAATTTTCAATAGTTGATTCATGGGCACTTCAGTAATGAATACTCTTAACATTTCAAGTCAGGAAGTTGAGAATTCTGCTTCCACTTCAAGATTTAAGGTTGCAGTCTAGGCCTACATTTCAGTCTGGGCATGGTACGTTGTTTGAAGTGCCATCTTTCAAGTGCAACATTTAAATCCTATTCGGGTAGAAGTGAATAAACCAGGTGGGGAGCTGTGGGAGTGCGTTACGCAGTGTCCTGGCCAACAATCCTGCCTCAACACCACCAAAATAAATAGACTGGTCACTCCACCCATTGCTGCTTGCACATCCATACTGTAGTGATTGACCTACCTAACAACAGTGTCTGCACTTCACAAATAAGTTCATCATCATGAGGTGCTTTATCATATCCAAGAACATGAAAGGTACTGTGTAATAAATGCCAGGTCTTGTACTAAAAAAACAATAATATAAAATAGCTTCAACTGTTTGGAAGGTGGAGCTGGTTGGGTCTGCTCTCTTTAACATTAATTCGTTCCACATCAGTATAGGAGGTCCCAGTTAACACCTGATTTGACGTCACAGTGAACTCACATTACCAAACTGGGGCAGAATTGCACACTGATACAGTGAATCCCATAACATTGTTCTGGAGTGAAGTCAGTCTTTATGGTGTGCCTATACCCTAAAAGAAGAAATTGACCATCTGGCCCTTGCTTTGTCATTCAGTAGATTGTGGCTGATCAGCTTCACCATCCTGCCCTTTTCTGAAATCCTTGATTCCTTTCGTGTCCAAAAATCAATTGGTCACAATCTTTGAATATCCTTATCAACTGAGTATCTGCAGCCATTCAGGGTAAAGAATTCCAAAGATTCACGACCTCCTTTGGCAACCCTGGGCTATGGAAAGGAATATTATTTCTGAGCCGTATGTAATGATTCCTACTGGATGAATAGACAACTCAGTCTGGTAGTTTATTTTTGCTGGCTATTCATGTGGAATATGGTTATTAGTGGGAGGTAGAAGAGTACCACTACTTCCATTACCCATGGGACTGCACCAAAGCAAACCAACCGCCTACAGAAGAGGAGGCATGATAAACTTCCCAAACCCAAAGGGAAATTTTATTCACGCCTGGTGCAGAATATATTTGGAAAGGTCTTGATTTGTGATACTGTCGGGGAGTGATTTTTCACTGTTAAAGCACCTCCCACAGACATGTTCAAAACGGACATCAAGAAATTGTTGATAGCTGCGCATATTTCTGATGGCTTTGTGTTATATTCCTTTTGGGGTTAATTTTTTTTTAGTGAGGAACTTAAAATGTGTGCAAAAATCAAACATCTTTCTTGTGTTCCATAGTTGAGTTACCGCAGTTGTGAAGCCAATGGGGTGACCATTGACATCATTATCAACATCAAAAGCAGTGGTTTCTCAGTGCTGTTTGCATACTGATATGAGCAGTTTGCCCGTGGGAGAGGACAGCATGTCCTTTACTCCTGGAGGGAGACAATTCTTCCTTCAGTGTTTAGGCAAATTAAATTTCTTAATGCCTTTTTGGTTGCTCATCTGTAGGAACTTCACTTTTCTTCATCGCAAATTAAAACAACTGACTTTGTATGACTGGCAGTTATGGCATTTGTCTGCAATATGGATATGGTGGTGTGGATGCTTTTACAATTCTGCAGTGTATACTCACCAAGATATCTAGTGCCACTGGGGGGGAGCTTAGATGCCATTGAGAGGATGAAATGAGTGATTGTTCTGAGCAGTGTACTTATTTTGAAGACCCATCTTGGAATCCTTGGATTCTGAGCAGCATTGACCAAAATGCCTTGTATTTTTTCTTCAATCACCTATTACAAATTATTGAATTATCTTGTAGAATGTTAGCTCTTCAAAAACCCACAATTAACAATCAAGCTTAAATGTTCTGACCTTGTTGATAAACAATGGAAAGTTTACACACTTGTTAAATTGCCACAGACTCCTTTTGGGACAACATTTCTTCTTTTAAACCCTGACGGGGTGACTGTTTGTGGTAACCGGTTCAGTTGATGTACAAATATTCAGTCTTATTTTTAAGCATTCAGTCAGGAATTTTTGAACTTTTAAGTAAAGCATGATACAGGAAGAAGTGAAATGTAAGATGCATGGGAGATATATTCACTGACATGGTGCATAAATCAGTCCCAAGGAAGTTCCTGAGGTGTAAAATGTGCAGAAAATCTTGCAGAGGTTTAAATTCACACTTTTTACCTGCTCTATGTATAGCCTTATGCATTAGAAAATATGATTTTTCTTAAAATTGCATTTCCACATTTGGGTCAGAACCTTGCAGTGTTTTTTGTTAGAGTGTCATTCTATGTCACTACAAGATAATATCTCAAATCTGCAATTCCTATGTACTCTGGGTTCCAGATCTCTCTCATACAATATGAAGCATTTAGGTCATTGATATGTACAGTTGGAGTTGTAAAAGTTATCCTTGAACTTTGAGCTGATTGCAGTCTCTATTTAATCACCTGGGCAAAGCATTGTTAATCTTTGATCAGCAGCATTGAATTTTACTTTGTATTTAGATGTGGTGTTTGGTAAACTAAAGATTAAATGTGAAGCGAACCATTTGTTTCTATTCAATATCAGCAATTGGGTGAAGTATTGCTGAAGGTGCTTTAAAGCTTTTGCTTAAGGAGCCAAATGAAATAGTGTGTGGTTATAGCAGAGTCTTGGAAAGGCTTCGGTATGAAATGACAAAGCTATATAAATTGTGTGCTCTTCCATATCTGATTAATGTCTACAGATGAGCAAGAATTTAGCTTTATTCATTCATGGGGTGGGGGGGGGTGCTTTGCTGGCTAGGCCAGCATTTATTCCCCATAACTACTTAGAACATAGAAAAACTACAGCACAAACAGGCCCTTCGGCCCACAAGTTGTGCCGAACACATCCCTACCTTCTAGACCTACCTATAACCCTCCATCCTATTAAGCTCCATGTACTCATCCAGGAGTCTCTTAAAAGACCCTATTGAGTTCGCCTCCACCACCACTGACAGCAGCCGATTCCACTCGTCCACCACCCTCTGCGTGAAAAACTTCCCCCTAACATCTCCCCTGTACCTACCCCCCAGCACCTTAAACCTGTGTCCTCTCGTAGCAGACATTTCCACCCTGGGAAAAAGCCTCTGAGAGTCCACCCGATCTATGCCTCTCAACATCTTATACACCTCTATTAGGCCTCCTCTCATCCTTCGTCTCTCCAAGGAGAAAAGACCGAGCTCCCTCAGCCTATCCTCATAAGGCATGCCACTCAATCCAGGCAACATCCTTGTAAATCTCCTCTGCACCCCTTCAATCTTTTCCACATCCTTCCTATAGTGAGGTGACCAGAACTGAGCACAGTACTCCCAAGTGGGGTCTGATGAGGGTCTTATATAGCTCTTGAAAAGGTGGTTTTGAGCTGCTGCCTTGAAGCACAGCAATCCACGTGGTGTCGGTACATTCATATTGCTATTCGGGGGTCAGTTTGGAGGAGGGGAGGAGTTTGCCTAGAGTCACGGTCTCGAAGACATTTCTGTGCTTGTGTATTTGTCTAATGGAGAACGGCATAAGATTGACACAAACCTTAGGGATTCCCACTCCTCCTCATCTGCCTTCTGCCTGTCCATGTGCTATATTTAAATGTCTTGTCTCTCCATCTTCTCAGCACCAGTTGCCCATGTACCCAAGAAAGGTGTAGCACTATTAAAATTACTGGAGTAATACTGCTGCTCGGTCTTGAAATTTCCCATTGTTTGCAGCCATTCCTTTCTTTGAGTGAGGAAGGCTACGTGAAGTATGTATTCTTATCACAATTGTCTCCATGACTGTTGCAGTAACCACCCCTCCCCCAATGGTATCGAAGATGGACAACCCAACACCAATTCCGATTTGAACCTGGAACCTTTTCATCTGTGTGGCTTTTTTCAACGAACTGATTGCTAGTCTTTCATTAGTTGGGAATTAGTCTGTGACATCTTTGTTTTTCCTTTTAAGATTTTTGATGAGCTGGGCCAGTGGAAAATTCTGGCTGCTTTTTCTAAAATCGCAGGTCCGTAAACATACCAGTTTGTAAAATTAAGTTGGCTCATTGCCTGTTCCAGCTGCAGTTCCAAGTCAATATTGTTGTTTCATTCAGGTATCAGATTCTACTTTGGGTTGCATTGGGCATTCCTGACCTTGCATTGGTTGTCCCAGATCCGTGACTCCTGGCTGCGGTGAGGAACCGTGTGCCTGCTGCCAAAGAGATGCTCGGGCGTCTGATACACGCTGGGCTGGAGATCAATGGGAGTATGAGGGAGGTGGCGGAAAGTGCAGCTGCATTGAGATTAGGACATTTTGAGATACTTAGCAGAAGAATATTCTACGAGCAAGTACCAGATAAACCCACAGTCTATTCACAAAGATGGAGTAATAGTTTTTGTTGCAATCTTAAGCTGTTTTCCAATGGTCCTGTTGTTGATGTGTGTTAACAGGTATTGGGTCATGCAGTGTTATGTAGCAACATAAATAAGTTCCTTTTCAGTTATATTTTGTCATATGCTTTTGGTTTTTATTCTCTTCTAAAAAATCTTTCTTCTTTATACGCAGCAGCTTCTGCCTGGTAAGAAATTCTGGGAGTCCGATGATACGAACAAGGATGGACCTAAAGGGATATTTCTTGGGGATCAGTGGCGGGACAGTGCTTGGGGAGCTTCAGGTAAGGAGTTTTAGTGAAAAGCAAACTTAGGTTAATATTTTTTAATTGTCAAGGATCAATATCAAAGTAAATTGAATTAATATTAACCATCCATTCTGGTGTGCTTCTGGATACAGATGCTTTTTAAAGCACCCTGGTGCTCAGTGTGTAGATTTACTGACAGGTCCTCTTGAAATGCCATTCAGTTGGATCATGTTGCGAATTCTAACAAATATATTCAACATGTGGGAGAACTAAATGAACCACTTTAAAATGACAAGTTTTTATCAGAGATGAAGCTGTACTTGACTCTTTTCTGCCCCCAAGATTCTTGTTCATACAAACGGAAAAGTCCATCATGCTTATCTCTAATGTTCAAAATGTCTCATCTAACATCTTGAGACTCCTTTAAAGTTCTTGGTCGATAATTCATTGTCTTTCTGTGTGAGGAAATTTTAAGTTCGGTTTTACATTTATTTTTCACACTCAATTTCAGGCCTCTTGTCCTCGCAGCCTGAATGAAACTGAAGCAATATACTAAGCGGCACGGTAGCACAGTGGTTAGCACTGCTGCTTCACAGTGCCAGGGACCC
The DNA here is from genome assembly GCF_964213995.1 of Mustelus asterias. Classification (NCBI taxonomy): domain Eukaryota; kingdom Metazoa; phylum Chordata; class Chondrichthyes; order Carcharhiniformes; family Triakidae; genus Mustelus; species Mustelus asterias. Next base: position 73,047,370 of record NC_135821.1, on the reverse strand, counting down.
GGGTTCAATTCCCGGCTCGGGTCACTGTCTGTGCAGAATCTGTGCAGAATCTGCACATTCTCCCCGTGTCTGCGTGGGTTTCCTCCTGATGCTCCGGCTTCCTCCCACATTCTGAAAGACATGCTGGTTAGGTGCGTTGAGCCGAACAGGCGCCGGACTGTGGCGACTAGGAGAATTTCACAGTCACTTCATTGCAGTGTTAATGTAAGCCTTACTTGTGACTAATAAATAAACTTTAACTTTAATACTTTGTACATCTTAATGAGTTACTGTCCCCCCTCCCAACCTTTCCCCCACTCTGTAGACTGAATGCTTAAGTGACCCAAATCTTTCCTTATCTACCAAGATTGTTAAGAGTTATTGGAAAATGATGCTATAGTTTCAAGATGGTATGTCTAGCAGAATGCATGTTGGATCACCTCCAGCAAAGGTTGTGTTTGATGAACAAACTCATTTAAACCACTGGCTGCTCGGTGATGATTCCCTGCTTGTTCTGGTGTACTCTGATTCTGAGTTAATAATCTTCTGCTGGCTTTTCTGAAAATATAATGGGAACTCTACCAAGAGCTGACGTTGAATGCTCTTCCTTCATGTTGCTGTCCACAGATTACCATGCTTCTTAAAATTGCGCCATCATTGCTTGAATAACTATCTATGTATGCACGTCTGAGTGCATAGGAAAAAAAATGTGGCTCATCATTTAGCGAACCTTGTGGTGCAGAATACTGTCTGCATTTTAAGCGAAAACGATAGTTAGATTGGGTCTGATTGAGGATTGCTGACCTCCAGGCTGGTTCAACACCTTGATTTAACTTTGAATTTTATGGAATCTGAAAAGCAAAATTTGATTAAGCCACAGCTCTTAAAAATTGAAATGTTTTATGATGTAGTTGGATGATTTATAATACGGGATAAATGAGAAAGCATCAATTTACAAGATAATGCTGTTTTTTGTTGCTTTTTTTGAGGGTGACTTTGCATAGTGTTGGTTTTAATGCCGTTTTTCTCCAATGTAATGCTGGGTTACCAGATCGTTATAGTTCAGGCACTTGAAACTGTATTTTTAAAATTTAGACCAAGAATTTTTAGGATGTGGAAAAGACCAATAGAACTCCTCAGCATAACATGTTCTTCATGTCAGTTTTGCTCAGTAGTGGTGCCTGAGTCAGAAGCTTGTATGTTCAAGTCAGTCCAGAATCTGAGTGCATGGTATAATTTTGACCCTTTTGTGCAGTACTGAGCAAGTGCTGTTTGATGAAGAAGGTATGTTAAGCCAAAGTGCCCTATGCCTGTTTAAGTCAAGTTTAAGCTCCCCATGGTACTCTTTGAAAAAGGGAAGGGCAAGGATCTTGATGTCATAACCAACATAACCATCTCAGCTAACACCACCAAAACATATATTCATGGATCAGATAACTCATTCCAGGAAGAACTGCCATCTTTGCCCACATTGCAACATTGGTATTATTGCAGAAGTAATTGATTGGCTGTGAAATGTTTTATGATAATGTTTAGATATTACAAACTGCCGCTCGTAATTGTCTGTTGAGCCTGTTTATGTTTTGGTGGCTTTCACAGTCACTTACTGCATATGTCTATTGCTCAGATGAGAAACTGCTGTCTGGCCCCTCCTCTTGGCTTTAGCCCACCAATCAGTAGAGAGATAGAGTAGGGATAATGGAAACGTGCCCATTTGCGCATGTAATTCGAGGTGTTCCGCAAGGACCTGTGTCGGGGCCTTTAATTAATGATCTTGATGATGGTATAGAAAACCACATGTGCAAATTTGTTGATGACACAGCGAGAGTGGTAAGCAGTGTAAATGGGAGCATGCAGTTAAAGACATGGTGATAGACTAAGTAAATGGGCCAAACTGTGGTCCATCGATTTTAATGTAGCAAATGTAAAGTCATTGAAATTTGAATCTAAAAGGATAAAACAAGGATCTATCTAAATGTTAAAAAAAACTAGAAACAGCGGAGAGCTAGAGAGACTTGTGGGCCTAGGTACACAATCCTTTCTCTCTGAAATACAAAGTCATGTTTCAACTGCATAAAATGCTAGTTAGACCACACCTGAAGTGCTGTGCAGAGGCCTGAGCATCACAGCTTGAGAAGAATATATTGGAGGGAGGGAGTCCGCCAGAATGATACCTGGACTTCGAGGGTAAATTATATTCACAGTAACTTCATTGTAGTGTTCATGTAAGCCTACTTGTGACACAAATAAATAAAATAATAAACAAGGCGAGATTAAACAAACTAGCGATCTCTTTCCTGGCATTATAGGGCAGTTTGATCAAAGTTTATAAGATGTTATGGGGCGCATATAGGGTCGATAACTATTTATGCTGGTTGGGGAGTCTGCAACTCTGGGCATTATGCGAAAGTTAGAGCCAGATTTTTCAGAATGAAATTGGGAAACACTTCTACAGAGAGTAGAAGTTTTGAATTTTCTTTTTGCAAATTGATGCCAAATGAATTGTTAGTTTTAAATGTGAATTTGTTAGCCAAAGCTGTTAAGGGAAATGGAGCAGAGGTGTGCATGTGGAGTTAGGCTGCACATCAGCCGTGATCTCATTAAATAGTAGAACAGGTTTGAGGGCTAAATGACCCTACTCCTGTTCCAATGTTCACTTTGCAAATGCCTTATTTTCCAAAGTAAATGAACCCAACGTTTTGTTTTCCTGGGATGTAAGCGTCACTGGCAAGGCCAGCATTGGTTACTCACCTCCAATTGCCCTCGAAGGTGGGGGTGTGTCATCCATTTGAAATATTGCAATCTGTCTGGTGCAGGTACGCCCACAGGTGCTGTTTGGAAAGGAGAATTCCTTATCTCTTCCTCATAAATTCAGTGAAATGAATACGGTGTCAAACCGCTAGTGCATATTTTATGCACATGTTGTGGATGGGAGAGAGCCAAGCAATTTACTAGTGTTACCAATTTCATTAAATGTTGAAGATCAGTTTTTAAGTTGGCCCCAGGCACTGCTCTGATCTTGATCTTGTGGCATACATTTACAGAAAGACTCTGCTTTAGGGTGACCTATCATATCTAGAGTATTCTATCTATCTGTGCTATTGCTATTTTCAGGAGAGTCTCAGTATGTGAGACTGCCTCAAAATAGCACAAGCAAACCTCCTAGTGTGTGTGCAAGCAACCAACTATACGTATAATCTATTTGCTGTTAGCTCTCAATACTGGGATTTGGAAAGGATTGAATATAAAACACGAATTGATTTGAAAATGCTATTTTGGAATTAGTTTTGAAGAAAGTGTGCCATATTAAATAGAAGTGCAGTACCAGGGAATGTTGTTGTCTGGGACAACTGGCATCCAGTATTGTGATTTACTATTTAAGGAAAACTAGTTACATTTTGATGCACATGGGCAGATGTTACCATCTGTGCAGCTGTCTTTTAATAAATTGTAACTGGGCTGTGTGATGCTCCAAAATGTCCTTAGTTCCGTGTCAGCTTATCTGGTATGCGATGTGTTATTTTAGTAACAGGAAACGAATGCCTCTTTAATTCGCTGTCCCTCCCTCTCTCAGATCACTCTGTGTCGCAGCCAATCATGGTGCAGAGACGTCCTGGTCAAGGCTTTCATGGCAGTAATGAGGTCAACTCTGTCCTCTCTCCACGGTCTGAAAGTGGAGGGCTGGGTGTCAGCATGGTGGAGTATGTGCTGAGCTCTTCCCCTGGGGAAAAACTGGAGTCCTGCCTCAGGAAAGGACCATTTGTAAGTATTGGAAGCATTTGCTTTGCAAAAATACCGACACTGTAACCATGGATGGAGGAAAAACCACACACTTAACCAGTAACTTTAATGTTGTACAATGTGGTTTTTCATTATCTCGAATTGATCCCAGCACTATCATTAGTACTTCATCCTGGTGTTATACAGTTCAAATTGGTCTCTAAGTACAACCCAAGTTTGAAAGGGCAGACTGTGATGCTATTCTGCAAAATGTAAGTGATGCCTGTAGTTCAAGTATATGTAATTGAGACTCTGCATATAATCCTAGGTACAGCGCCCCACCCCTGGCAAATCTTGGCTGACTGCTAAATTATATTTTCATGGGCACTCAAGTGACCATTGTTCATATGTGAACACTGACAACAAATGTTGTCAGGCTATTTTGGAAACAGAAGGAGGAATAGGCCATTCGGCCCTTTGAGCATTCTCTCCCATTCATTTTGATTATCATGGTTGATCAAATTCAGTGTCCTGATTGGATGTTACAATTAAAGCAGATTAGAGCTACATCTAATTTCTTCTTGAAATCACACAACGTTTTGGCCTCAACCACTTTCTGTGGTAGTGAATCCTGCAGATTCACCGCTCTCTGGGCGAAGACTTTACGCATCACCTCAGTCACAAAAGACTTACCTCTTACCTTCAAACCATGACTCCCCCGCCATTGGGAACATATTTACCACTGAGAGAATTGCAGCCATGTGTAGCTTTGCCCTTGCATGATGTCCATCACATGCATTCATACATATCTAATGCAGGTTGCCAATTAACAGGTAGGAATGGGAACACAAGATGATTCCCTGGTTCAAGGTCCAACTCGGGGCTCTTTCACCCAAGTTAAGACAATCTTAAACCTTCCTTGCCTGACTGGCTTGACAACTGAATGGAGAAACTCTGAACTATTTGGGCACTTGTCCAAGTCGATGATTTCTACAACATATCATCCATTTAATAAAAACCTAATTAATGTGCAAAGAGTAGCCCTTTTCACTCTGTCACTGAGATGCCAATATTCTTTCACTCATTTAATTCACTAACCCTGTTTATTCTGCATACTTTTAGCTTTGTTTTAACCAGTGCTCTTTCTTGGTTGTACTTTTAGCCTCTTGACAGCATCAATATTAATTACAATACCTTCAAAAATATATTGTTTAACTTTGTGTTATGGGGCTCGTCATTCAGAGGAATGATAATGATACTATGACCTGTGCACGTATTCAGCTAAGGGAATAACATTGTTTAAACCTGTGACTCTTATAGTATGGCACTTCACCTTTTAATAAAGGTGCTTTCCCTGTCTCTTCCCACACCCTCCTCTTTGCCCATATCATTTAGGGTTCGGGAGACGCTGAGGCTCATAATGAAAAGGGAGACAAGAAAGGAAAATCTTCGTTCGATGGAGATAAGATGGGAGACCTGAAAGAAGTGGAGGATGATGGGATTGATAAAACAAACGGCCTGGTGGTACAAAACGGCATAGATTCTGATGTTAAGGACTTCAGGTATGCAGTGAGAAGTTACAGTATCCTTGTTTCACATAATTTTTGTTTAAAATAAAAAGTGGAATATTTGCCCCACTGAGATATGACCTCTTTTTTCACTTGCACCGATATCAGAATTTGCTTCATGCTCTGGAGCTGTTACAACGGCACATTCTGAACATGAATAATTTTCCATACTTTGCGAATTGCACAGTTCATCACCATTGTGGCAAAAAGTAAAATTTCTTGGCATGTTTATAAATGTTAATGGGGCCAGGTCTTGTCTCTCCCACCTCTCAAACAAAAAAAAATTGTCCTTCAAAAATCAAAAACATAACTTTGAAAGTGCTACTGACAATTTCATCAACATAGAGGATGTGACCAAGGAAAAGAAAACCAACACATGGTTACATGTAATAGCAGTCACATAATATTGTATGCTATTTAAATACACTAAAGCAGCAGGGGGGAAAAAAGTGCAGTTTATCCTATAGACATAAGGTGCAATGACAGCTAGACCAGAACCAGTGCCTTTGTGAGTCAGGGGTTTGAAAAGAGCACTGATCTTCTTTGCAACACCAGTGTTTGCCTGGTTGAACCGTGACAACTTTTTTCCATTAAAAAAAAAATACAACCACTGTCAGTTACATCAAGTTCACTTGTGCAAAATAGATAAAATATGAACTTGACCGAGACCACAGTTTGAGCCCTTTGTGCAGTTTTTTGCTGCACTCCTCAGGAAAGATGGTAAAGCAATCAAGCGAGTCCAAGGCAGATTCACTAGTGTGCTGCCTAGTTTCAGTAGAATTCCCAAGCCTGGTTGTGAAGAAGACACTGAGACAAGGATGCTTGGGTGGATTACTTTTATTACATGCCACAGCGCTTACTTCTCCACTCTGTATAACAGCAGATACCCAGTGCTGGCTGTCTCTTTATATACACATTGAGTACAAATCATCAACACTCAACACCTGTTCACTTTATTACTTTAAACTATTGGGTATTAAATATCTGTTAACAGAATGCTCTTAGATGCTAACACCTGATAGGAAGAAATGTAATAACTGTGACCAAAGACCTGGGAAAAATGGGACTGGTTCCATTTGAACAGAGGAGATTATGGGATGATTCAACACACATTTTTTAAATTCTGAGGGGTGACAGAGAGCAGGTAAAAACACCTTTTTCCCCAGTGATCGGTGTCCAGAATGAATGGATGTGGGGAAAGGTTAGGCACCTCGTATTAGGGCTACTGCTCAGGTGGTGACTAAATCAGTGTGGACTGGTTGGGTTGAATTGCCTGTCTCCATGTTTCTATGTGGAAGAATACATGTTCAGAATGTGCCATTGTAACAGCTCCAGAGCATGAAGCAAGCTTTTGAACAGAAAACAGTATAGATATCTATAATATTTTGTTTTGGGAAAAATTCTGATATCGGCTCGAAGTGAAAAGAAGTCATTGCCTTTCCATGTCTTTGCCGCCTAATCTTCCAGATATAGATCTGGATATCCTAGATATAGTCATCTTGACAGCTGCTAAATATTTTGATTTTATTCTGAGCTCCATTCAGATGGATATCCCTGTATGAGACCAAAACCTCACTGGTGCAAGTCATTAAGTTATTAACAAGAGTAACAGGAAGTTGGAATGTGTCATAAATGAATAAAGTGTTGATGCTTGCTGAATTCAGTAGTTTTCCATTCATTAATTTGTTCACTTGCGAAACAAAACCTTTTATCCAAGTATGTATTTCTTCAGCACAGTGTTGCGATTAATCAGCCAGCGTGGAAGATTTATTTCACTCCTGAATTATTGGCCTTTCAAGTTAGGGGGAGGTAAAGAGATGCAAGCTGTGTAATATCTGCTAAGTAGTTAAGGTCTTCTGAACCCTCGTGCACACCTACACTGCAATACTTTCTTGGAAAGGGGTAGAGAAATAAAACAATGGTATTAAGTGCGCAATTACTGCTGTGTATGCAGTAGTCTCATAAGTGACTCTCTCTGCAGGTCATTCAGGAGAAGTCAGGAAACATTTATTCGCTTAAAGGGTAGTAAAAATGTGGAACTTTTCTCTCATAAAAAGCAGCAGATGGTGCACTTCATAATTTTAAATCTCAGACTGATAGAATTTTGCTAACCGCAGGTATAAAGGGATTTGGAGCTGAGGTGGGTTTAGGTTAGAAATCAGCCGTGCTCTCGTTGAATGACAGAACAGCCTTGAAAGGCTGTTTAGCTTACTCTGCTGTTTCTGTGGTCTTTATTCATTCGTGGGATGTGGACACCAGCATCTCTAATTGCTTTCAGGAGAATGGTGGTGAGCTGCCTGCTTAAGCCACTGTCATCCATGTGTAGGTATACCCACAACCATTAGGTAGAGCAGAAGTTCCAGAACTTTAACGCAGTGACAGTGAGGGAGCAATGGCATAGTTCCAAGTCGAGCTGTTGTGTGACTTGGAGGAGAAAGTGCATGTGGTGTTGTTCCCATGTGTCCGTTGCTCTTGCTGACTGAGATTGTGGGTTTTGAAGCTGCTGTCAGAGTAACCATGGCGAGTTGCTGCAGTGTATCCTGTAGGTGGTACACACTGCTGTTACTGTGTCCCAATGGTAGAGGGAATGAATACTGGTGGTGGATTGGAAGCCAGTCAAGCGGGCTGCATTGGCTTGGATGTTGTTGAGCTGCTTGAGTATTGTTGGGGATGTACTCATCCAGGCAAGTGGTGAGTATTCCATCATGCTCCTGACTTGAGCCTTGTAGATGGTGGACAGGCTTTGGGAGTCAGAAAGCTGGTCATTTGTCACAGAATTCCTAGCTTCTGGAAATTAGAATTGCAAACAGAATTTTCAGAGCCTAACAATAAATTTAATATTGTCATATGAACATAAGGATTGGGCGCAGAAGTAAGCGACTTGGTCCCTGGAGTCTGCTGCTCCAGCATTCAGTGAGATCATGGCTGATCTGATTGTAACCTCAACCCCATATTCCCACCTACCCCAATAACCTTTCACCCCTTTGTTCAGAATCTGTTGAACTCTGCCTTAAAAATATTCAAAGATTCTGCTCCCACTGACTTCTGAGAAAGAGAGTTCCAGAGACTCTCAACCTAAGAACTAGGAGCAGGAGTAGGCAATTCCGTTCCATGAGCCTGCTCTGCCATTCAATACAATCATGGTGACACAGTGGTTAGCACTGCTGCTTCAGCGCCAGGGGCCTGGGTTCAATTCCGGCCTCGGGTCACTGTCTTGTGGAGTTTGCACATTCTCCCCGTGTCTGTGGGTTTCCTCCGGATGCTCCGGTTTCCTCCCACTCTCCAAAGATGTGCGAGTTAAGTTGATCGTGCTAAATTGTCCCTTAGTGTCAAAGGGACTAACTAGGGTAAATACATGGGGTTCTCACAATTTCACATTTGTTTATATTATACTCCATTCTTTGTCCACTCACTTAACCTTTCTTGTCCCTTTGTAGCCTCCTTGCGTCTACTTCGCAATTTACTTCCCTACCTATCTTTGTGTCGTCTGTAAATTTAGCAACCATACCTTCAGTCCCTCCATCCTAATCATTAATATGAATTGTAAAAAGTTGATGCCCCTGTGGTGCACCACTTGTCCCTACTTTTCTATTCTATTCCTCTAGAAATGAACCTCAAGTATTTTGTTTGTACTCGGGTTTGTTTGTTAAGGCCATACCAATGTTGCGACTTCGAGTGATTAATATATTTGTATTTCTTTAATTTTATATCCCATTAAATCTCGAGGAATAAGTGGCCACATTCCAGTTTTGTTGATAGAAACAGAAAATTGGCCATTTTTCCTTTCGTACTCCACATCCAACCAGGGAACACTTGCATTTTTATGTAATTTCAAGCATGTGATCCTCCTTAAAACATTTTACATAATGTTGCATTTAAGGAACATTCTGTGGTCTGTTTTCCCTTTGTCAGCAGCACATGGCTTACTGTGAAACTTTTTTGATTCGTGTTAAATAGCTCAGCGACTATATAAGAGTGCATTTTGTCTCCTTAAACCATGTATCTTTTGTTCGTTTAGCAAAGTTTTATCTTTAGGATTTTAGACTTTGCCAACAGTGAACTCGATTATTGATTCATGGGGAAGGCATTCATCTTTAAAAATCTCAAGTTGACTTGTCAATCAGACTTTTTAACACAGCTAAGCAATCAATTTCTGCAAAATCTTGATTTTAAAACCTTTAATGTAAACTCCAGATAGCGCACATTTGTATTGCATTTTCCTTTTCTCCGGTGACAGATGTAAATTTGTATGATTCTGTTAAGTATGTGTCTTATGGTGACGAGACGTGTTTCAGAATGACGTGTAATGTTTCTTTGTGCAGCCGTACACCCGGGAGCTGCCAGACCTCCCCAAACGAAGTAGTGGATCTTCTTGGACCCAACCAGAACAATTCCGATGGCCTCGGTCAGCTGGCCAACAGCAACAATGTAAAACCTACAGAAGACTTCAACAGTGTTGAGTCGCAGAATGTGCCCTTGGATTCTATGGAACCTGTCGGTCTGGACTCTCTACAATTTGATTACTCCAACAGTCAGGTGCAAATGGATTCTGCAACAGCTGCTGTGAGCCTGTTTGACTACAGCTCGCAACAACAGGTCAGTTTATCTCCATCATCTGCAGCGCTGAGAGTTTAGGTTGGAGAATTAACACACTCATCAATTCATTTTTGATTGGTCTGAACTGAAGTGCTTCACATCCCTGTCCCAGTCTTCTGTCCAATTCCCGGTTTTGCATGACTTCTACTCTGCTGGAGTACAGTTCCAAAGTTCTTGACAACTGTGGCAGATGGAATTCAATGCCAGCATAGTGAGGTAGTGCATTTGAGCTACATTTTCCTGAAAAAAAACATAATGATTATGCTTGACTGGAGGACAGTTTTCAACACTGGAAAAGAGGAAATTGTGTGGTGATTTAATAGATGTTTTTAAAATTCCAAAAAGATGCTTAATTCTTGAAGTAGATAGAAACTAACCTTTTGCAGTGGTTGAGAAGGACAGAATAGCTTGGATAGATGAAGAATATGAAGAATCTCCCCGCTTGGGCGGGGAGAGGAACTTTCATTTTATCCAGGTGTTGATTGCTCTTCCAAGTTCCTAAGGCTGCGGTCATGTCAACATTTGAGAAATGTGAGTTCGAAAGAATAGTCATGTTGGATTTGAAACATTAACTCTGTTTTTCTCTCCACAGATGCTGCCAGACCTGCTGAGCTTTTCCAGCATTTTCTGGGTTTTTAAGAAATAGGGAGGGTTGGTTGATGGAAAGGGAGGGAGATAAGGTTATAGAAGTAGAGGAGGAACAGTTGGATTAAGACTATTGCTTGTGTGCAGGATATACACCACATGAATTTGGGCTAAAGGACCTGTTTCCTATGATAATGTCTACATTATCTATGAAGTCCCTTGCCCAAATGGTGGGTAGCAAGTGTGAGCAGGAGCACTGGCTGTATTTTCAAAGTTATTTCTAATTACCCAAATGCTGCCTGAACTTGGATCAGCTTTATTATTAATTAGTTCTTGGAATATGAACATAGCTCGTGCCCATCCCAAAACGCCCTTGAGAAGGTGGTGAGCCGCCATCTTGAACTGCAGTCCATGTGGTATAGGTTCACCCACTGTTGTTCTTTTCTCCAACAGTTTGATGCAACTGACTACCTTGTTGAGACATTTCAGAGGACAATTATGAATCAATCTATTAATTGGATTAAAATTCCCCCAGCTGCCCTGGTGAGATTTGAACTCTTGTATCCAGAGGTTTAGTCTAAGCCTCTGGATTGCTAGTCCAGTAACATTACCTGTTAATTACACTCTACTAATTGAGCTCAACTGGGCATCAAATTGACAATGTTCTGGTCTATATAACTTCGAACCATATTGAGTAATGCCTTGACCCATTGGGCCAGATAAGGAGTCCTGAACCTGCCTTTATAATTCAATTGTACCCTTAGAGTAGATTATTCTATCTCGCTACACGGGCTTTTACTTGCTCTGCCCTTCTTTGCGATTGTTTTGCCATCATACCAGACTCAGCCTCTGCATAATGAGTCTGCCAAGACCTTGCTGCGGATTTCTGTAAATTCACTGCCAGAGTTAAAAGGTTTGGCATTACTGCATCATCCAAATAGCAGATTAACAGTTAATCAAGCATTTAAAATTGAAGTTTAAAAAAAACAACCAAGAATCAGAAAAGTTACGGTGCAGAAAAAGGCCATTCAGCCCCATTGTGTCTGTACCGGCCAAAAATGTGAAGAGAATAAATTAGCCGCTCGTTTTAATCCCATTTCCAGCACCTGGTCTATAGTCTTGTAGATTACAGTACTTCAGGTGTGGATCCTTTTAACCTCAATCGCCAGTTCCAGCACTAAATTCCAGGTGCTTACCACTTCTGGATGAAAATGTTTTCCCACATGTCCCCCGTAATCTTTCCATCAATGACCCTAAATCTACGCTCCCTGGTAATTGACCCCTCAGCTAGAGGAAGTGGGCCTTTCCTGTCTACCCTCATAATTTTGTACACCTCAATTAGGGTCACCCCCTTAGCTTCCTCTCTCTTCTGAGAAAAACAACCCAAGCTTATCCAATCTCTCCTCAAAGCTGCAATTTTGAAGCCCTGGCAACATTCTTGTAAATCTTCTCTATTCTCTCCAGAGCAATTATGTCCTTCCGGTAATATGCCGACTGGAACTGTACACAAACTTCTGGCTGTGGCCTAACCAATATGTTATACAGCTCCAGCATTACATCTCTGCTTTTGTATTCTATACCTTATCCAATAAGGTAAAGCATTTTGTATGCTTACTTTACCACCATATCCACCTGTCCTGCCACCTTCTCCGACCTATGACCAGGCACTCGCAAGGCCCCTCGCTTTTTCAATCCCCTCCCATTCATTGAGTATTCCCTTGCTTGCCCTTCCCCAAATGCATTACCGTACACTTTTCCAGATTGAATTCCATTTGCCACTTCTCTACCCACTTAACCAAATCATTGATATAATTCTAGAGACAACGGCTATCCTCTTCACTATCAACTGCACGGCCAATTTTTGTGGAATTGCAAATTTCCCAATCATGCCTCCCAACATTTAAATCCAATACAACAAATATCAAGGACCCAACACTGAGCCCTGTGGATTGTTATTGGAGACCGCTTTCCATTTGCGAAAGCATCCCTCGACCATTACCCTCCTCTTTCCTGTTGCTGAGCCAATTTTGAATCCAACTCACCGCCTTCCCTTGTATCCAATGGGATCTCACTTTTCTGACCAGTTTGCCATGTTGGACCTTGTCAAAGACCTAACTAAAATCCATGTAGAGAACAACCACTGTCCTACCTTCATCATGTTATTTCCTCAAAATATTCTGTTCGGTTAGCAAGGCAGGATCTTTCCCTATCAAAGGCATGCTGACTATCCTTGATCAATCCGTGTCTTTCTAAGTGAAAGCCTAACCTGTCTTTCTGGATTGATGCCAATAATTTGTCCACCACCGAAATCAGGCAGCCAGGCCTATAATTTTCTGGCCTATCCCTTGCAACCTATTTAAAAAGGCATGCGTCTTTAACATTTGAAAATATAACACAGCTTATTAAAATGATTCATTATAACTAAATCAATAGCATTACATTAAACCTTAGAAACTGTAGATCTGCCAGTAATTAATCTGGCCAGTTACAAGTCAATCACAGAGGAAAGTAGGTTCCGTTGGAATCTGAACAATGTATTCTATATAGACAGGGGAAAAAGTGTCCTGCAAACTGTTGAGAGTCTAACCTGTATAATACAAATTTCCTTAAGCTCTAAGCAGTGGGCTTTATTGAGGAATAATGAGAAAGGAAAAGAAAAACAGCTGACATTAGAACTCCAAAACTACATAGCAACAAATAATTACAAGTCAATCACGGTCTGTTAAAATGAAAAATTTGGGTGTGACCTTTCTTCAGTTAAACTCAACATTAACTCTTTTTACAGATCCTGGCCTATCTGCATTTCCAGCAGAGGTCCCCCCCCACTGTGGGTGTGCTTCATACTCCGCTGGGCTGGGAGGGCTAAATACCCAGCAGTGTATAACAGTATCACAAAGGAAATTCACTGCCTTGCACTTTAGGGTTGAATTTCCTCCCCCTCTCGATGTGGTACTGAGTGCCCCTCTTGGTCACCTGATGGCTGGGATTTTCCAGCCTCACCCTGGTGTGTTCCCCCGTGGTGATGCAGCGAGCCATTCAAAAGTCCATTGACTTCGGCGGGACTGGAAGGTCCCCCTGGCTGGAGGGGCTGGAAAATCCCAGCCAAGTGATTGCTACTGGGAAACAGGGCTATTCTCCCCGTGTATTGTGTAACTGCTGTATCCTTGCTCTCAATATAGGGAATAATGTTTATGTGTGTGTTATGATGGCTGTCCCAAGAGTGCTTTTTAAAAAAACTTTCACCGTTCCTTCATTTTGAAGGGACGGGTAACCCTGAAAATTGTTCCCTGCTGGATGAAACCTGCTGGGTTTCCCTTGGAAATTTGTGTTGAGAACTAATGGGTTTGAAATAAATGGAAATGAGGAAGCGACGGCCGAGCTAGTTAATGGAATAGAAATGTACTGCGGTTGGGCTGTGAGCACAGTAAATGGACCAGCATCCCATGTGTTTTAACACTCCTCTTTGTTTTGTTTAGTTATTCCAGAGACAAAATGCATTGACAGTTCAGCAGCTGACAGCTGCACAACAGCAGCAATATGCCCTTGCAGCTGCTCAACAGCCACACATAGGTAAGTCGTTTCCAAGGGTGTCATGTTATCAAACCACTTTGTGTATCTATCGTGTACCCGCCTCAGTATCAGATGGGAGATTATCTGGTCATTCAGGTATTTGTGCAACTCTCCGTATTTGGCTTTACTAAACGTGAAACAAATGAGCTGAAGGTTTGACGCAAATAAACATGAAATCCAAGATATTCAGGAGACGTTAACCTTGGTAGTAATTATTTGTAATTTGGTGGCTGTCTAATGTGTTGGGTGGAAGGGAGGTGACAGTAAATTCTGGAGGAAGTACTTACTAATGGCTAGGATGACATCTGTGTTACTTGGGCAAGGACCCAATATAATTGAGATCTCGGCTTAATGGTCCTGTTTATGTGCTTCATTGCCTTCTGGAGCCATTGGGTATCCATGGAGATGTGTAGCTATGTTAAGGTGTATTAAGCGTGGGCATGGAGGCTCAAGATAGCCATTTAAGTTAAATGAGTTTGCTTGACTGGGTCAGTACATTGTTAAAGGATTTCAAAATTAACTTGTAACATGAGCTTTCCAACTGCTACTTAAGAGTCCTTGATGTTCTCATCATGCTTGAACAAACTGGATATTAGAATTAAATTATGTTTAATTACAGTTTGGTAACTGGTTGGGAGGGGTAAATGGCTTCCGAGACACAATGTGCTGCTTCAGTTTGAAAACTGCACGTTTCCCCTTGAGGAATTTTCAGCAGTTAAGCTGTGACGCCTTCCTTTATTAGATGTGTTAAAGCCCCTGAAATTATCATTTTATCGCAGTACAGCGCTGCTGGGCAGTCAAAAGCCACCAATAACACTGCAATGCTTTGCTGGGAGATTAAATATTCAATTTCTATACTGTTTAATGACTGAAGAATTCGGGGCTAACAGGAGAGTACTTGTATTGTTGCACTGATGATTTACATGTGCAGTGGCTCTTTGCTTATCAGACAGAATAAAAAATCTTTTTACTCGATTTAGAGACACGAAATATACCAGCGTGGTACCACTTAACCTTTGCATTGATATGATTGTATGGTTCTTTTTGTTGTAAATGGGAACATTGCATTCATTGTAAAGGTCTGGACCCGATGGCACTCTGGGCCCTCAGTCGGAAACTGCTCAGTGACGAGGACATTTAATGTATTTAATGATCTGAGCACCACGCAACTGTCCGAAGGTTGGGTGGGGTAGTGAGAGAAAGCCTTATCAGTGTTTGCAAACTAGCTGTATAGGGTGGCTCTTTAGTCTGTCATGGCAAGACATCACATGGTGTACTTATCAACTGAAGCAGCAGGAAGTTTATTGTCCTTTATTTCAAATTCTAACTAGTTTAGTTGCTTGGTTCTTAGTTGCTTGGAATCTTGCAAGCCATACCTGTTTGTGTGTGTGTGTGTGTACATGCGCGCGCGTGTGTTGTTATATTGTGTGCATCTGTGAAGTAGTTGACCCTGAGTTTTTAAGTAACAATGAATTGTTAGTGCTAGTTCAAATCAACTTCCTATTGGGAAGGCAATCTGATTTTTTCCTTGCAACAATTAAGTTTTAGAGTGCCATAATTGCAGAAATAATTTTGTTGGATGTAAAAAAAGAAACATACAATGACATCTAACTGTGTGCATGCTATTGATTTGTAATTGCAGTTAATTTGCAAAGCTACCAATGTATGTTTCCGGTTTGTGTTTGAACAGTGACGATTGTAACTGTCATTCCAAATACTTTATGTAGGTTTTTTATATGTTGCACAGGTATGTTTTCAGCAGGCCTTGCTCCAGCAACCTTTGTTCCTAATCCATACATCATTAGTGCTGCTCCTCCAGGCACAGACCCCTACACTGCAGGGCTTGCTGCAGCTGCAACTCTAGCAGGTAAAATGCAATGATCTGTATGAAGACACTTAACGCTGCTTGATCATTTCTTTCCTTCCCGGCTTCCCCCGGTAGAAGGTAAAGACAGAAACTTAGTGATCCTTGAAGTAGTGGGGGTTAGGGAAAGGAGAAGTTCCACATTACAATGATGAATTGTTGTGGATGGAGAAGGCTGCTCGAGCTGAATGGCTGTTTCTCATTCTGGACTTAAATTTTATCTCAGTTAATGTGTGGTGTGGTGAAGATTGAGGCTTCATGTAACTTAGTGGGACTGGATCCATTGGCAATTGCCTGCAAGTGATGGCACTCTTGGATCTCTCAGCCTGTTCTTGAGCATGAAAGGGGCGTAAATTCAAAACTTAGCTGGAGAAACATTCAGTGATCCAAGTAATAAATCCATGGAACAGGCTCCCTTGGGAAATGGAGGGAGTTGAGAGCACAGAGTCATTCAAAAGCAGATTAGATTAGATTTTTAAAAACATTTTGTGGAACAACTTGAGTAATTTGAGACCGCCCATATGTAGCATGCCTGGGAGGAACAAGTGACTTTGGGCCTATCGTTCCCTTCCTTTTCCACCACTGAGTTTTCCTTGCCTCATATCTGGGTATAAGGTGGATTGAATTGACAGAGATAGGTTGAGCAAATTCCCCATCATCGTATTGTGTGGACTGTCAGAATGGTAGAAAACAGATTAGATGGTGTGTGGTCTATTTTCATTTGGCAATTTCTTTGTTTCAGCCAAAAGGAGGCTTGTGACAGGCTGGGAGTAGAAGGTGATGCAACCCCAAAACACCCAAAGTTTTTAAAAAAGATTTGAGTTTGGGAATGCAATTTTTATCATTCTGAATGTGTGTACTTTACCTTATGTAGAATCATAGAATCCTACAGTGCAGAAAGAGGCCATTTGGCCCATCGAGTCTGCACCGACCACAATCCCACCCAGGCCCTATCTCCATAACCTCATGTATTTAGTACCCCTGACACTAAGGGGCAATTTAGCAAGGCCAATCCACCTAACCCGCACATCTTTGGACTGCGGGAGGAAATCGGAGCACCCGGAGGAAACCCACGCAGACACGAGGAGAATGTGCAAATTCCACATAGACAGTGACCCAGGAATTGAACCTGGGTCCCTGGCGCTGTGAGGCAGCAGTGCTAACCACTGTGCCACCTTGCGGTATGTAGGTTTGTAACAAAAACCAGCAGAGAAATCCAAGATTAGAATCTCTTCATGGTACTCATAAGGTGAGCTGAGTGTGCAGCCTTGTAATATTTATAAAAGTACCATTTGACACAATAGCCCACAAGATGATTCTGAAATAATCATGTACCACACACTAGAGTTAGATTATTGAGAAGACTCTGTTGCATTTTGCAGGTAATTGAGCAGCCTCTGAATAGATGATGGTTTGTGATTGGGAATGGTTTTGACATGATCTGTTCACAATATTTTGTAAATTCAGCAACTAGACATGGTGCTAAAAGTTGAAATGTTCAGAAAGGCTGCAACACAACTCTTTTATTGATCTCTTCAAAGACTTACTGCTCATGTTCACACATCATTTTCGGTTAATATAATTGGCTTATGTGTTGGACTCTTGTTTGAATGTTGTCGTCAAAGGAAGTTATGTCCCAAGGTCATTGAAAGAGCTCTTTCATTGGATGCTTCTGTTGTCGTAATAAGCATTGTTTCAATTCTAGTTCATGTTGTGTGTGATAAGTGGCAGAAGACCATTGGCTGCCAAAGGTTTTCCTCAAGTGTGGAGTCAGAAGGGAGAGAATTACACTCTGGTGTTTATAAGAAGCTGCTTAACTGCCAAAAGAGACAATAAATCGAAGGGATAATTTGTCTTCAGTGGGCACATTTACAAATCCTTCATACCACTGATTTTAAAAAAAACATACACAAAAGATTACAATTGTGGTTTGTTTAATGGTTATTGTTTCATCGATTAATACTGTTCGAATGATATTTAAGTGTTTATGAAGTGTCACCATTTACTCAGCATGTCGATTTTTCAAGCAAATTTACATTGTCCTGACCTATCTTCATATACGTACGCTGTTAAAATGGAGTCCATGAACCTGAGAGTTGTAGCAATTTGTATGAAAGTTACTCAATCTATTTAATTTTTCTAAAAATCCAATAAAATTGAGCCTCTTACGGTAGAGAACATCTTTAAGATGTGCCTTACACAGTGTGCATCATTTCATTTCAGCAAAGTTCCTGAATGTTTCCCAAACCCAATGAAACTCTGGCCCAATATTTGAGCTTTTCAAGCATGAAATGTGGCCTTGAAAATAATTATAAAATAGCAGCATTGCAGGGCGTGTTTTAAGGTTTTTCCTTTGTTGTGACTGGATGCTGGTTGGCATTTCTCAAATCCTTGTGACAAATCTTATTCAGTGAGCAGTATTTAGTGTCCTTTCCAGCTGTAAAACTGATAAGAGTTTGCGAGACAATCCGTTGAACCTAATCTAGTCCAATTCCAACGAGTTTCAAATGCAAAAAGCAAAAACACACTCGCCAAGTGGTACAAAACTATTTGCTCAAGTTAAGAACCAGACCACTTTCAAAGAAAAACTTTCTATTCATATGGCAAAGGGTTTAGCATCTCAGTCTGGCAATGATGACACACTTGCCCTCACTGAGAACAATGTTCCATGAGAATTTCAATATTGTACTCAAACAACCTGAGCCAGACTGAGTGCTTTGTTGCTGATGAACCCCCAACTCTATTCCTGTTGTTGCCATTTGTAATGTAACTTATCAAAGCTATTCTTTGGGGAGGGGGTTGTGAATTTGTAGTTAATTGAAGTGTGTGCTTCTTGGACGTAACCAGTGATCTGTTTTTAATACACTTAATTGATTTGTGTTGATACTACTAGATTGAGTGTTTTTTTAGGCATCTTTATTCCAGCGTTCATTTCAAGCCCACTTTCAATGCCCCCCAATGTATTAAAAGGTGTGTACTGTAACTGCAACGTATTCAGTGGGTCATGTGTAACTTAGGTTTGGGTTTTACTTTGTCAATGTTAATGTATCTGGAAGCAAAGAGATACACAAGTCGTTGACTTAATTGTCAAAGCAACTTTTCTTTCCATCCTCCCTGTGTAGGCAAGCGGCCGGCCCTGGATGGCATAGGTGAGATGAATTCACCTTGAAGGAAATCTCGTTCAGCTGTGTTTTGAAGTGTGCCTGTGTAATCTCGTTTTTGTTTAATTGACAAGCATACTGTTACCTCATCCTGACCCAGGTTTAATTTTAACTGATGTACCTGATCCTTTCTTGGTTTCATTAAGGAATATCTACTATAACCAGCCATACTTAATTGTGCCTTTTTCTTTCTGCAAAAGTAAAGCTCCAGAATTTATTAAATCATAGCCAGCACATATAATTTTACTAACTTACAGGGAAAAAATTAGGATTATAAAATATGATGACTTCCTGTGCTACACTGTACTGCAAAAAAGATATGGCAAGTCCATTAGACAATAAATGCATTATTGGAATATCTAATATAATGGAAGCCTTGTTGTGATATGTTTTTGCCAAGATAAGTTTCATGCACTAATAATGTAAATGTTGCAAAGTGTGTTTTTATTAATCCCTAAATTTTACTGTATTAGGCCCTGCAGTGGTTCCACCTCAGTATTACGGTGTTCCATGGGGTGTTTATCCAGCAAATCTCTTCCAGCAGCAAGCTGCAGCAGCAGCTGCTAACAACTCGGCAAACCAGCAAGCTGCATCACAGGCACAGCAAGGGCAGCAGCAGGTAAGTCACTCGCTGTTTATAACTTGGTACAGGAGTGAATTAACACTGAACCAGGGATCTGAGCTAATATGTTTTGGTTTGGAACACAGGCACGGATTTTGCCCACTTTAAAATATGTTTCATGGATCGCACAGGTCGAATGTGAAGCAATTGTAAAATGCATGTTTATTTAAGAGTGCCGTAAATAAATTCATGTCAAGGAATGCCATTATTAGTCACCATCAAGTCATGTTAGTCATATTTTTTTCAGTTGTAGATTGTATAGTTGAATTTAATTCCGACTGTTCTTAATTCCACAATTGGAATTATTATGAAAACATATTTAAGTTCAGAACGAGCGTGAAACGGGAGAGTTTCGGCTCCGTTTTTTCCGCAAGTCCAAATCTGGTATCTTATGCACTCAATGCATGAAAAGGTGCTGAGATCGGATTTCTGCCTGTAGGCAGTGGGCGGAGCTTAATGACCCAAAAGCCAGCTGAGGGCGCCATTGCACATGGGTAGGACAGAGAGACTGGTTTACTCAGCCTCTGCCACTTTCAGCACCCCCCCCCCTTGGCACTGCCCAAGGGGCAAACCCCCCTGCCCCCAACCTCCCGGATGGGCCTCAATCTCCTTTTGGTCTACGAGCAAGTCCATTAGATCTGATCCCTATTGCTGAGTACCACCATTCCCTCTGGAGAGATTCTTCTACCCCCACCCTCTGGAGATCTCCCCCCCCCCCCCCCCCCCCCCCCACCTTCCAAGCGAGGCCACACAGGCAAATGAGCCTGGGCGATTGCATCCTGGACTTGCTAATACCATGTAAATTACAGTGAAATTGAAGTTAAATAATTCATTCAGCTGCACACCGGAAATGGGTGCGAGGCTGACCACGCCGGATACCCGGTGCCGGTAAGATCGCAGCAGGCGAGAAATCAGGCAGTAAGATCACTCCAAGTGTTAATTAAATATTTCTGATCATTTTACCAAAGTCAGTTTGGCAATGATGACATCCTCATTGAGAACAGTGTTTGCTAATGAGAATTTCAGTATTGTAAGCCAGACTCTCTATTGTTGCAGGTAAAACTAATCATGTAGGGTGCTCAGATGTTAAGTGGGTCATAGAGGTTTACAGCATGGAAACAGGCCCTTCGGCCCAACTTGTCCGTGCCGCCCTTTTTTTTAAAACACAGTACAATTTTGAGCTGTTGATCTATCCTTGGGTTGCATCTTTTAACTTGCTTGCCTATAGCAGTGTTCGACTCTTCTGTGGTCAGCCAGAGTGATGGATTATTTCAGTAATCTAATGTTGGTTTCCTGATGCTCCACCTTTGTTTGTCTGGTATATTGCTGAGCTGGAGCAGAAAAGTCAGCCAATCCATCACTGAGTTCATGGTTGCTATTGTGGGGCTTGAGCTCTGTGTTAGGAACTGCAAGGTCCTGATTCCAAAGCCTCAGCTGCGGACGGACAGGAGAGGGTGCAACCTGGCTGGGTTGTGACGTCCTTCTCCCACCATCCCCTCACAAGAAGTTCACTGTCGAGGCATGTGTGTGAATAATAATGTTCAGTAGGATGAAGCCCAGAACTTGCTTGGCATCTGTGCGATAATATTTTAGCGATGAATCAGCACAGTCAAGGAATGAGGGTAAGAGAAACAGTCAGCAAGATAAGTTTACCACCCTTCTTTCTCAGTTTAATAATTATGCTGTGAGGTAACACTACTTTCCATCCAGAGAAATGGTCCATAACATAGCTGTGTCACAGTATCTTCTGTTTGTGACTACAGTGAAAGCACACTGTTCAACAGTGCACCATACTTCAGTATCAATATCCTTGTGTCTTGTGCCCCAGGTTTTGCGTGCTGGAGCCAGTCAGCGACCTTTGACCCCAAATCAGAGCCAGCAAGGACAACAAGCGGACAGCCTGGTAGCAGCTGCTGCTGTAAACTCTGCCCTCGCCTTTAGCCAGGGATTGGCCACTGGAATGCCAGGTAAAATATTGATTTCACGTGCTGTGCGCGGGTGCGTTGATTTTGGGGGCAGGGATTGGGGAGGGGTGGGGTGATGGTGAGCGGTTTGAAAGCTACTTGTCGCATTACAAACCGGTTAATTGCTGAGCTTTCTAAAATTCAAAATGCTGAATTCTGGAAAGCGATTGATCCAAGTTTCACACTTCCTGAAGGCTATCCGATGGGAACCGTGAGGAATGTTGTGGAGCAAAATTTTGCCGTGTACGCATAAAACTATAACCAATCTAGCTTGGAACAGAATGCTTTTAATGGTAGAAGTCTATCATAAAAGTACTGAGTAACTTAAAGAAAACAGACTAACTAAATTTTAGAAACACCTTTTTAAACTGGTATGCTGCAATTTGGGAAGGCCTTGTAAACCTGATTGCAGTGTCACCTCGGAATGAATTTCAAGTGCTCACTGTTTGGTTGTTGTATAAACTATTTCTGTTATTGGTGAATTTGCTGTCATTGTTGAAGCGCAAGGTCAAAAAAGGAAATGCAATCATAATTTGCAACTTTAGACGCACAGAAACTTTGGTTAAAATTAACCAGTTCAGTACAGGCTACTAGGGAGCACGAAATTGGATACCAACAGTGATTAATCCTGCATTTAAAGGCAGTTTTCATACAACACCCGAAGCTTTTTCTTTGTTCTTTCCAGAAGGGTTGGGGGATTTAGTTCAGTCAAGCAGCATGGTCGGTGCAGGCTTGGAGGGCCGAAGGGCCTGTTCCTGTGCTGTAATTTTCTTTGTTCTTTAAAGTAAAGCATTTACTATGTTCATCTTTTGAATCTGTCTGGCAATGATGACACACTTGCCCTCACTGAGAATGTTTTTCAGTTATGAGAACTTTACTCGTACTCAAAATAATCTGAGCCAGACATTATCAGTTTGATGTTTTGAACAGCACTGAGAGTCTAAATGCTGATTTGTTTAGATCGCAACACATTACAGGTTCACAGGAGCGGCATGTTTTTGCGACAGGCCTGTTGCATATTCCAAAATTATCATATTGTAGTCAGCATTCCTGTCCGGATGTAGATTTATGGGAGGGGTGATCTTCAGACTTGTTGGACGATGTGGATTGCAAGAGCTTGCAAGCATGTGGCACATATAACTTCGAAAAATTTCGCCAAGTATTTCACTGAAGTGTAGTGGAGCACTGGGCAAAAGAAGGTAGCTTGATCAAAGAAGTGGTTGTAAAAACAGTTCATAGAAATGGGGAGGGAGGTGAGGAATTCTAGAGCATTGGGCCAACTTGCCTGAAAGCACAGCTGCCATTGGTAGAGGGAGAGGGTTCCCCCAAAGACCAGCATTAGTGAAATGGGGAGTTGTGTGGGAGAGTGGGGAGCTAAAAGGAATAAGCAGGGACAGGGCCACAAAGCAAAAAAAAAAACACCAGGAATCGGAAGTTTTGAGGTTTTGGAGCCGCTAGGAACCAATGAGGATAGTGGCATCCATGTTTCGGATTAACATGAAATATTGAAGCTTGGTGAGGAGTGCATTAGAATGCTTGTAGTTCCGTCTGGAAATGATGACCGCGTGGATGGGGCTTTGACAAGAGGTAGCTGGAGGTGAATCATGCTGGGAAGTGGAGAGAGGAGTGCAGGGGGTGGGGGCGAAGTTCAGTTTGGAGTCAAATAGCTCAAGGTTGGCCTCACTTAACCTTCCATCCATTTCCACCCCTCCTTTTGTGAGAAGGCTAGTGATTGGCAATTTGACCACAGACTTTCAAGAGGGGGCTTTCCACCTGTAGAATCAAGGGCGCCTGAAATTGTTCCCCTTGTTGCAGTTCTTTTGCCACAAGCTTAGAAAACATCAACAAATTAACACAGCAGGGGATTGATCCTGTGATGTTTCTGGTATGTACGGTTGTCACACTGCACTTTAAATTTACCAGCTGAGATACTGAAGACAAATAGACCTTTAACGAATGCTGAACTGTAAAGTGTTGAGTACAACTTCTAAATGCCAGGCTGTTTCACATTACCGTATTTCCGCTTGGGCATTTCTTCATGAGTGCTTCAGTCAATATGTAGTATTATATACAAATAAGTATACATAGCGTGCTTTTTTTTTTGTTTCAGGTTATCAAGTCCTAGCTCCAGCTGCTTATTATGACCAGACTGGTGCCCTGGTCGTGAATACTGGAGCTCGCAATGGTCTCGGAGCTCCTGTAAGACTTGTTGCTCCAGCACCTGTAATCATAAGCCCATCTGCAGCGCAGGCAGGTAAGGTTTGTCTGTTCCAAAAAGGGGAGGAAAATACTTCTATTTGTAAGCCTATCATTTTCGCTGCCTGTTTCAAAACTGAACCTTGGTAGATCATTGTATCATTTTAGATGAGTCTGATAAATCTGCAATAGCTGCTTCCTTTCCACAAATGTTTCGTTAGCTGTCTTTGTATTAGATTTGTTTTACCATGATACTTTTACAATTAAAATCTTAAAATGGCTACAGTGCAGAAGGAGGCAATTCAGCTTGTCAAGTTTGTGCTGGCTTTCTACAGCATCTAGTTTGCTAGTCCCACTCCCCAGCCCTCCTCAAAGCCCTGCAGTTTTCTTTCTTTTAGGTGCTTATCCAATTTCTTTTGAAAGCCACGGATCTGTCTTCGACACAGGATTCCAGATTATAGCGACTCAGTACAGAAAGATTTTCCTTGCATCGCCTCTGATCCGTTTGCCAATCACCTTGTATTGATGTTCTCATGGCTCTTTATCCTTCTGTCAATAGGAACAGTACTCACTATCCATTTTGCCTCAGCTCCTCAAGATTTTGAACACCTCTATCAAATCTCCTCTCAACCTCCTGTTCTCTGAGAACAACCCCCAGCTTCTGAGACAACACCCAACAATCCAAATAACCAGTCCCCCCCACCCCGAATAATTTTCATAAATGTTTTCTGCACTCTGTCTAATGCCTTCTCAACCTTCCTAAAATGCCGTCCAGAATTGGACACACTATTCCAATTGTGGTCAAACCAGTGTTTTATAAACTTCCATTACAACTTCCTTGCTTTTGTACTCTATGCTTCTAATGTTAACGTTGTGCGTTTTAACCACTTTTTCAACCTGCCCTGCCACTTTGTTTGTCTGTACCCATAAAGCCCCAGGTGTTTCTGATCCTGTATCCCCATTTAGAATTGAGCCCTTTAGTCTGCATTGCCTCTTGTTTTTCCCACCAGAATTTATCACTTCACATTTCTTTGCATTAAATTGCATGTGCATCCACCAGCTCTTGAAATTTATCACTATCTTCCTCTTAGTTCATTATTTGTCTCATCCACAAATTTCAGAATTTGCGCCCTGTACTTTAATATAGAAAGAAGTTTAACAACACCAGGTTAAAGTCCAACAGGTTTATTTGGTAGCAAAAGCCACACAAGCTTTCGAGGCTCTGAGCCCCTTCTTCAGGTGAAGGGGCTCAGAGCCTCGAAAGCTTGTGTGGCTTTTGCTACCAAATAAACCTGTTGGACTTTAACCTGGTGTTGTTAAACTTCTTACTGTGTTTACCCCAGTCCAACGCCGGCATCTCCATATCTTTAATATAGAGTCAAGGAAAATCAGTGGTCCCTGGGGAACACCACTATGATTCACCGCCATGGTTTCCTGTCACTCAGCCTGCCTCAGACTATCCTTTGCTGTCAAATTCATGAAAGTTTTATTCTCTGAATGCACATCCACTAGAAACTGGGCGAACTTGCCCCAAATTGTCAAATTTGCTGGGTTTTCCCCCCCTCTTTTTTGGTGGGGCGGGGGGCGGGTTTGTGTACATCTAGAACAATGAATGCCAGATTATTATAAAAATCAAACTGGTTAAGATGTCACAACTAACCATAAAATCATTGAAGGATTCTTTAATATCTTTTTATATACTTATATTCATGTTGTGTGTTTTTGCAACACAAAACATGCTGTAGTACCTTGTGTGTTATTTTGCTAAACGGTGTTTACAACAGCCGATTTCCCCGGGACCTTATGGGAGCGGAGTTGATCACGTGGGTGTCATTGATGTGACATAATCATACCCATAAATAGTTTCAAAGGGAGGTTGTAGCTTAATGTCGAGTGAGGCCTGGTCTCGCTTGCCCGCACAGCAATGTCTTTAAAGGTGTAGATAATCTTGACAAAGTTGGCAATCTTTCCATTCCTATCTTATTCATAATTCTGTATGTGGGATAGCTGGCACCTCAGTGCGTTTTGCTTTCTGTTCCAACAGTTGCCGCTGCAGCAGCATCAGCAAACGGTACAGCCAGTGGCCTTGCAGGGACAGCAAATGGCTCCTTTCGTCCAATGGGCAGCCAGCAGCCGCAGCAGCAGCCGCAACAGCAGCCCACCAATAGCTTGGCCTCCAACTCATTCTATGGTAACAATTCCCTGTCGAGCACTTCACAAAGCAACTCGCTGTTCTCTCAGGGGTCTGGCCAGCCTGGCAGCACTTCCCTGGGCTTTGGAAGCACTAGTTCACTTGGGGCTACACTTGGATCTGCACTTGGAGGATTTGGATCAGCAGGTACATTTGTAATTGTAGGATTGCAAAGCTGGCTGCACCGCGTTAATGGTGAAACACTGAATGAGCTGTTTTGAACGGAATCATCACGTTTCCTTGCCAGGCATGTCTTCACATTTTAGTTGGCTGACATACCCAAGACATTGTTTAAAGACTAATTGTGCTCTGCAAATGTACTTGGGAGCCAAAAGCTTCATTTTGTTTGCTCTGCTAAAGATCTTAAAAGTACTGTACCAGACAAGAATCTGATTTTTGATTTTAATGCACTGAGAAGAAACAAAGGGTAATGATACATGCCTAGCAGGTTGCAACATGATACTTCAGTCGTGCCACGAGGGCGCATAATATCAATACGCTTTCAGAAAAATCACATTCAAGCTAATACTCTTCAGTACCACCCCAGTGCATACCTTGTGTGATAACTAAAGCACACGTGTGGTCACCATGTTTCTGCAGAGTCTTTGTTCAAAAATATCCTCTCTGGGCACAAGATAATTTTGGAAAAAAAAGTATCTGTAACTACTGGGTGTCTTGCACCATTTTAAGTAGGTACGGCATGGAAATTTGGCACACCCTTCTTTGTGCTCCACTGAAATCCTAATGACAGAACTGGTGTTTCAGCAACGTTAGAATAATCACAGCAAATGTGTTATATTTGCTTTGCAAAAGTGTGCACGGTTTGTTACTTCAGAGTGTACAAGGACCATAATTGGTAGGCAGTGAAGTGTCCTGCTCTAGTCTCTGATATTGAAGCAACATTTAATTTCCAGTGCAGAGCAATCCATATGAGGAAATTGATTGAGACTTTTGATCAAAGGAAAGGAGCAGTTTATGCACCCAATAGGTGACATGCATTAAAATATGTTAAATTATCCAATGAAAATTGAGTTGATTCTTATTCCAAAAGCTTGGGGAGGTCTGCGTATTTGTATACACATTTGATTATTGTAGATGGTCAAAAGTAAACTTTAAAATTTTGTTTTCAAGTTGGAAGCTCGAACACCAGCAGCGGCTCGCGGAGAGACTCACTCACTAGTAGCTCTGACCTCTACAAACGAACGACCAGCAGCCTTGCTCCCATTGGCCACAACTTTTACAATGGGCTGGGATTCTCGAGCTCCCCTGGCCCGGTCGGGATGCCTCTTCCGAACCAGGGTCCCAGCCACTCGCTAACACCGCCGCCGTCATTATCGTCACACGGATCATCATCGAGCCTTAACCTGGGTAAGAGGGGTGGGTAACTCTTCTTATTACAGATTTTTATCTGTCACAAATCTCTAGTTATGCCAGGCATCAAACCCGTCTTTTAAAGTTTATTCGTCACAAGTAAGGCTTACATTAACACTGCAATGAAGTTACTGTGAAATTCCCCTAGTCGCCACACTCTGCCGCCTGTTCGGGTCAAAGCACCTAACCAGCACGTCTCTTAGACCGTGGGAGGAAACAGGAGCATCCAGAGGAAACCCACGCAGACACGGGGAGAACGTGCAAACTCCACGCAGACAGTGACCCAAGCCGGAAATCGAACCTAGGTCTCTGGCACTGAGAGGCAGCAGTGCTAACCACTGTGGCACCGTGCCGTTCCCCTGTCTTGAAACAAAATAAAATGTCTGAAATATTACTATGTGGTTTTCTAAGTTGTTGAACATAATTTGAATCGCTTGACTATTAAGGGAAAGCTTTTTAACAGATATCAAGTTGGAGCCCATTAATGCATGGTTCAGTGGTTGGAAACTTTTAACGGTTTTGAGGTTGCAATGTCTTGGCGATGATGACATACTTGCCCTCACTGAGAGCTGTTACTCACTGCTCGTTTATGAGATTCATTTCTGTACTCAATATGGCTGAGCCAAGAATGCACCTGATTAATTTTAGCCTTGTATCTGTGTATGTGTCAATCGCAGTGTTAGCATCAAATTGCATTAAATCCCCTTGATTGGGATGAAGTATATCAGCTGCTAATATTGCACACAAATTAAGTGTTTGTCATACTTGTCCAACAGTGCATATCTGTAAATTAAGTCACTGAAGTTAGCTGCATCTTTAAACCGAAAATCACCTGTTTAAAAATCCAGCTGCTCAGAGGAATGTACAAGCTCTTTAAAAATATAGTTTTATCTTTTTTTTTTGAACCGATATTAAAACAAATGTGCATTTCCAATGTGCTCATTGAATCGTTCAGGTAATTGAAACCTTCTGATGTGTTTGTAATGACAGGCGGGCTGACGAATGGAAGTGGAAGATTTATCTCTGCTGCCCCGGGTGCTGAAGCCAAGTACCGCAGTGTCAACAGTGCCTCCAGTCTCTTCAGTTCCAGCAGTCAGTTGTTTCCACCATCCCGTCTGCGGTACAGCATGTCAGATGTGATGCCGTCCGGGCGCAGCAGATTACTAGAAGACTTTCGTAACAATCGATATCCAAACCTTCAGCTGCGTGAAATAGCCGGCCACATCATGGAATTCTCTCAGGATCAACACGGTTCAAGGTGTGATGAAATCACAAATATAGATAAGAACTTTTAAGTCGGGGAAGGTAGCCGATTCATCTAATCTGTCAGTGCAGAGGTGATGCATTAGGATTAAATGTTGACTTGCCGATGACTTGGTTAAGACACTGGCCATTGTTGAGCTTGGGCACACAAATCAGCAGGGGTCAGTTTTGATTCCTAGTCCCATGATATTAGCCCAGGCAACAAGTTGGGCACAGCAGTCAGTCACAGGGTTAGGGTAGAGCAAAATCAGCTGAGGTTCCCATGCCTCCCGGTTACGCAGTGTTTCTTGTTTGGGTGAATGTTTGTAGATGTTGGCTGAGAATAGGATTGGAGCCGGACCTGGCATCACTTCCCAAAATGTCCAGCAAACTGCTAATGTTCACTGGGTTTAAACACACGGCCTGCTTACTTGGCCAAGATACCTGAGGACTCCTTACACTTGGACCCCATCAAGAATTAGCACATAGGGAGAGATGGGGAGGAAACTTTCTGAGACAGATGTATCCATCTCAGAACAGAGAGTTTTGGGGGAGGCACATTTTGGATGTTTTCCTTTATTTGGAAATGTTTTCTGTCTTTATTTTCTTTGACCCTTGTGATTGGACTTTTAATTCATTTGTTTTAAGATTGTTCAGACAGTGGCTATTAATACCTTCTCGAGTTTTCTTTTTATGTCCCAGATTAACTTCTATAAAGATTCATATTGTGTAATGGTTTAAATTGATCAATGCATGTAAGACTGATTGTTAAATGAAATAATTTAAATTGAGATGTCCAGCAAAATATGGGAAACTTAAACATCTATTTGGCAGTTTTGATCCATTCTGTGAATGTTCGATTCGTTTTGGTAGGAAAGTGCAGAATCTTTTATCATATCTGTTAAATTGACCTAGTGTCAGGGGATTGGCAGGGTAAATGTGTGGGGTTGCGGGAATAGGGCCTGGGTGGGATTATGGTCGTGCAGGCTCGATGGGCCGAATGGCCTTCTGCACAGTAAGGATTCTATGATTTGTGGGATGCAACCTGCTGCAAATAAGCAAACGGGGCAAAATACGTATGACTCTTCCCCCCCCCCGAAGCCCTTGAGCAAAATAAAATTTTGCCAAGACATTGAGGCACCTGCAGCAAAGCTTGTAGCCACCTAACAAAAACATTTGCTGTTGAACCACATTTCCCAGCTCACCCAGCACTGTAAGAGGAGATGGAGCCAGTATCTTAAACACCATAGCAGCTGCTGAGTTTCATTCAGAGTGATGAGGTAGGTTCATATAGAGAGAAACAAGGAGGGAGGGGGTTAAAATTCATGATGTAAACAGCATATATTAACAGAATGTGGCACACTGGCAGGAGATGATCTCATCTGCAAAGCAAGTGTTTACTTTATTTGTGACAGAACATTAAATTTGCCTGAATACACGGAATTTCCTGCTTTCACTATAAAGTTTATGCAGCCACGCGCTGAAACTGCACAATGTGGTCTGTTACCCACGAGGTGCATGTATTCCTGGGGCGAGGATAGATTCAGCAGGGCCTATATCTACTTAGATGTTCGCTACTGCTGTACTGGGGAGGTATTTCTGAGATGTCTTTTTGTGGAGAGACTTCACTTTCAGATTTGGACCACTATAAGTTGGCAGAACCAGAATTGCAGGAAAGAGCTATTTCTAGCTGTTGCTGGAGGGGAGGCCTTGGGTGTACCTGATTTCCGTGCTTCAGGTGACTGCTAGCTTCTGAAACAACAGTTCAATACAATCAAGCCGGCATTCAGCTGGTCTGAGCTATAGAGCCTTTCGTGCCACAACTTGAAAATAATACTTGAGCAAAAAGGTGCTTTTTAAAAAATTACTGCCATTGTACACGCCTTAAAATACTTGTTACCCACAGGTTTATTCAACTTAAATTGGAACGAGCTACCCCTGCTGAAAGACAGCTGGTTTTTAATGAAATCCTACAGGCAGCCTATCAACTGATGGTGGATGTTTTCGGAAACTATGTAATTCAGAAATTCTTTGAGGTAAGTAACAAATTTCCGTACACTCCAGTGATAAACATTTTTGTCAAAACCAGGCAGGCTGTGCGCCATAGAAACAAAGCAAGAGGTTCGTTTGCTGTGCTAATTAACACCTAAGTAAACAGAATATATCCTAGAAATTCTGATTGGCGCATTGGGTGCCCCCTCTTGACACATCAAATGAATGTATTGGGAACTCTGATCTTTAGAATATATGATATAGCATGTCAGTGCTCTCCCACCCCCCCCCCCGCCATTTTCTTGCCTATTTTTGCCCCTTTTGTTTTCTTGTTTTGTGGGATATTTTTCTACCCCAATCCAACTTGGATCCAATCTGTGTAAAGATAGTCACCAGCAGGAAAGCTGCCCTGTGATCAATTTTTCTTTCCTGCCCCAGTTTGGGTTTTTGGGAGGAAAGGTTGTAACGTGCCTTCTGAGAAAGACCCTGGGACAAAAATCAGCAAACTCATCACTGACTAGAAATGGAACCCGGGACTTTGCCGATCTTTGTGGCTCAGTTAATGAGCAGCTATCGTGAGTGCATGGCAAGTCTAACCATTTAAACAAAAAAAAACTCATCATTGATGTTGTATCTGCTCATTGGCCTGAAGCACAAGCTGTTTAAAAAAAGAAAGTCACACCCGGAGTGCTTCACTCCGTCTTCTGAGGAAGATTTCAAGAATTCAGGCGGAACCTCTAACCTTGAGAACAGTAAGATGATGAAACTTGCTTACTAAATGGTGCCGTTACAGAGAATGAATAAGCGAGGTGGGATTAGATGAAATGTGGTGGAGGAAGCAAGTGTGACGCTCTAGAATGGCCTGTTTGTGCTGTAAACTCTGTAGCTCTAAGTAAAAGTGTTAGCATGATGCTGATGGTCACGTGGCTAAATTTGTTCTTGTAACACTTTGTGTGCTCCCTATACTCTAGTTTGGAAGCTTGGATCAGAAGCTGGCCTTAGCTCAGCGTATCCGTGGGCATGTTCTCTCTTTGGCGCTGCAGATGTATGGCTGTCGTGTGATACAGAAGGCTCTGGAATCTATTCCCCCAGACCAACAGATCATTGTAAGATTGAATTTGTAACTTGAACGCTTGATCCAAGTATATATTTTGGGCATGTGACAGGACCATTAATTTGTCTGGGTGAAAAGTCACACGGGGTTCAGTCCCTGGAGGACCAAAGTACAGTTTACTAAACCGATTAATTAATTTTGTAATTCAAACACCGCTAGTTAGTGAGACTAATGTGTTCATTTCATATCAGCTATCAAAATATTTTCTGTTCGGGTATCTCCGTTATGTAATTCAAGCAGGAAATCAGAGGGAGCAGTTTCCCAGAAACTTGATCTGTCTCGAATCCCCACAACCTTAATCTTGAGTGGCCTCCCTCACTATTACCCCTCTTTCCTCATAGCACCCCTAACCTTGGGCCACTGCTGATGCTCTCCCTTTTATTTGTTTTATTTGCTAAGTGTTGTGTTTCTTGTAATTATAGAATGCTACAGCACAGAAGGAGGCCATTTGGTCCATCAAGTGCGAGTTGAAGAGCAATCCAGTTAGTCCCACTCTTCCTCTGCATACGACACTTTTCCTGTTTCAAGAATTTACCCAACTTCCTTTTGAAGGCTACTATTGAATCTGTATCCAGCATTCTGAGGCAGTGCATTCCAAATCCTAACCACTTATTGCATTAAAAAAAGTTTTCCTTGTGCCACCTCTGCCTCTTTTACCAGTCACCTTAATGTCTGCGCCTTCTGGTTATCAACCCTTCAACCATCGGAAATAGTTGCTCTTTATTTATTCTATTTAAATCTTTGGTGATTTTCAACACCTGCTTTAAGGAGAATAATCCCAGCTTCTCCAGTCTAAACATGTAACTATAATTCTTCACCCCTAGAACCAGTCTGTCAACTCTGCACGCTCTCCAAAGCCTTCACATCCTTAATTGGCCACTATTCCAGTTGGAGAGTTTCTCTTGCGTATTGCTGCATTCATTTGACATCCAGTGCATATCTATGTAAACACACTCTTGATTGTCTACCTACCGCATTCTTTAATCTCATTGTCCTGCTCCCTTGAGTCAGAACACAGTAGCTAAACTTTCCTTACTCCTGAGCAGCTGCTCCTCAGAAGTTACTGCCTCACCAGCTCTTGTAGTTGTTTGTCCCTTACCCAGTAGGCACGTGAGTCAGCAGTAAGCTTTTTATTTAAAAAGTAAGAATGAGATCGGTATTATCTGTGCAGAATGTAAACATATTTCTGAGCTGTTATTATTTGTAAGTAATCTTTTCAGCTCAATGTGATGATCTCGTGTATTCCCTAAGATTGTGTTGAGAATGTTAACCTCCATGCTTTGTAATTCCTGGTTATCCGCTTTGCTTCCCGTGCTGGGTGCAAGAATTTGGCTTCTCCCGGTACAGCAACAACTTTCATTTATATAGCATCTTTAACGTGGTGCGGAGCCCCAGCGCACTTCACAGAGTGAATTAGGACAGGTGACCAAAAGCTTGGTCAAAAAGGTAGGTTTTAAGTGTCTAAAAGGAGGAGAGGGGTGGAAAGATTTAGGCAAAGAATTCTAGAACACAATACTCGGCAACTGAAACCACAGCTGCCAGTATAGTAATTCCATATTTCAGATGACTCTTGGCTCCATCAGTTTTTCCTTGTAATCCCTTTTTGCTCTGGGCTATTAGTCCCAAAGTATGTTTATACTTTACAATGCCTGGGATAAATCGCTTTTGTATTTGCGTCATATGGACTGGCAAGAGCTCTCAATTTTTGCCACTTTGTAGTTTAATTCTTCCTCTTGACTCCTTGAAAGCTGGAATTCTTGACCTGTGTGTACACAGCCACTGTACTGTTACCAATTCCACAAGCCTCAGTAATCTAACCCTCCCAGTACAGATGAGAATGCAATGCAGTGAACATTTTTCAAATTGCAATTTGAATTTATTATACAATTGTCTATTTTTAAATCAGCCTTGAAGATTTTAAGATTCTATCATGCCTCCTCCTTTATGTAATCTTATCATTAATTTAATTTGAGCTCTCATTAAGAAAAGAAAGATTTGCTTTCATGTGTTGTCTTTAACCACCGGACAGCCGAAAGCACTTCGCCCACAGCAACTACACTTAAAAATACTTCATTGGGTGTATTGTAGGAGGCAAGACAAGCTCACAAAACAATGTGAATATGACCCAATCATCTATTTTTGTGTTGCTGATTGATGGATAAATATTGGTCAGGTCAGGACACCAGGGATAACCACCTGAGGAGTCTCTGTTTAAAATCTCATCTGATCCCTGATAGTGCAGTACGCCCTGAGTTCGGCACTCCAGTGTCAGCCTAGATTCTTTTTAATGTTCTGGTCCTAGAGAGGGGCTTAACCCATAAGCTTTTGACTTGAAGGCAAGAGTGCTACCAACTAAGCCACATTCTAGCTACTTTTTAATCTATTTGACAATTAACCAGCATTCACATTTATTTCTCAAGTGTGTACTTCTGTGGAATAGCAAAAATATAGCCCCAGAACAATCTATTCTGTTTTTTAACATTGAATTTCACCACCTTCCACCAGATTGTTTCCCATGACTCTGTCAGCTTTAGCGGGGGCGGGGGGGCAGCTGAGAGTTTTGTATTCAATATTTGGAAATATTGATTTCAGTATGTTCCTGTCTATACATAATTAAACTTTCATTCACCTGCATGGTGCACATTTCACAGCCCTGTCTGCTTCATATATTGATAGAGGGAGCTAGAACATAGCTAATTTTATGAGTTTAAAATAATCAATTATTGAAGGCAGGCTCCGACCCAGGATCTGAATGGGTAAAATATCTATAAAATAGCTCAAAAACTGAGGGAAGAATAAATATATAATTTGTGGCGACTGCCCGATAATGAGTCATTGACTGAATTCAGCGGAGAATGGTTCCAACTTAAAGCCTAACTTTTATCAATGTTGCTTTCTATATCTCCCCTATTGTATACAGAATGAAATGGTGAAGGAACTTGATGGGCATGTCCTGAAATGTGTCAAAGATCAGAATGGAAACCATGTGGTACAGAAGTGCATTGAATGTGTGCAGCCACAATCTCTGCAATTTATTATTGATGCTTTCCAAGGACAGGTATGACCTGATGAGGCTGATTGATTTTTGCACTTTGTAGCTAATTTTATCCCCCTCTCGCACTAATTCTTGCTGGGTTATGGTGCTGCTGGCACATCCCGTCTAGCAGCCATTCTTTTAAACGTTACAGTTTATTTATTAGTGTTGCAGGTAGGCTTGTATTAACACCACAATTGCATGTCATTGTTAGGGGGCGACACAGTGGTTAGCACTGTGCCTCACAGCGGTTAGCACTGTGCCTCACAGCGCCAGGGACCCCGGGTTCAATTCCCAGCTTGGGTCGCTGTCTGTGTGGAGTCTCCTCATTCTCCCAGTGTTTGCGTGGGTTTCCTCCCGGTGCTCCGGTTTCCTCCCGCAGTCCAAATATGTGTGGGTTAGGTGGATTGGACATGTTAAATTGCCCTGAAGTGTCAGGGGGACTAGCTAGGGTATAAATGGGGATAGAGCCCGCATGGGATTGAGGTCGGTGCAGACTCGATGGGCCGAATGACGACCTCCTGCATTGTAGGGGTCCTATGATTCGAATTAGGTCACTGTGAAAATCTTTGTGTGTGAACAGAGATTTTTTCCTGTTTTTGCTGTTCAGCTTTGGGGAGGGTCACAGGTGAGCCTGATACTGTCCTCACCCAACAATGGCAAATGGGTACGAGAACCCTCGGGTGATGAAGCTGAGGTGTAAAACCTTTACTCCCACCACAGCAGCAGCCACTCAGCACACATCAGGAATCAAATCATCCAGACTGGCTCAGTTACAGACTGGTTTTACCAAGCATAACATCAGTGGAACTCAGCTTCCATTTTCTAACCAGCGGTAGTGTGCATGGGAAGGTTTCAAACTAGATGTTGTCATTTATCATGCAACGCAAAAACAAATAATTAGGTACAAATTCAAATGATGCATGCTCAGAATAGCTATGTTTTGTTTGCCAGCCGTTCATAAGCATTGAGGCACTGATTTCATAATGTCCGAAAACAAGGGACTTCTTGTATCAACCCAGAGTAATGATGCTATCAGTAATGAACTTGATCAAATTGTGCATTGTCACCACACTCTGCTAATGAGGTTTTTATTCTGAATCGGTATCTTTATGCGTCGCAGTGCACACTGAGTGATATTATATATAACTTTCTGGAGGAATGATAGTGCATGTTAGTTATAAGAAATCATGAATGAGGGGTTTTGTTACAATATTCAACACCACCATAGCTTTATATGTTAAATTGCAAGATAAGTTGAGAAAATGTAGAATTAGATAATGGTAAAATAGATGAGCGAACTGTTAATAGGTTGCGTACAATGTGTGCTCCGAATGTGGTCTTTGAAGAAATGTGAGTCTTTGAGCTTTGGAGATGATCTGGGGAAGAGCCTCATTAATCCCCAATGCTAGAGGCAGCAATCATCAACAAAGCCTGAAGGAATTGGGGCAAGAGGTGACAGACGTGATCTCAGTTATATAAGAGATAGTTAATGGCATGAAATAGTGGAGCCAGTTTCAACATGCAGTCTAGGTAAATTGGTATCTGTTCTTCAAAGGGAATATTCAGCACATGGAGTGGATTTGGGTGAGCGGTTGAGACAACCCATTGGAATTACTTAACAGTTCGATCAGTGTTGAATATTTATGGTCTTTCTGGATAGATTTTCATCCATTGCACAAGATTAATATCTACAGTTTGCGTGCTGCTTTAAAAATTCTCCCCGCCACTCCCATTGAAACCCGTTGTTGAGCTGTTTGCTTTCATTCAATAGGTGTTTGCCCTGTCGACTCATCCATATGGCTGCCGTGTTATCCAGCGGATCTTAGAGCATTGTATGCCTGAGCAGACCCTGCCTATCCTGGAGGAACTTCATCAGCATACAGAGCAGTTAGTTCAGGTATGTGTCCCCACTCTCGCTATGATTAAGGCAGCTGGCTATATATGAAATGTCTCAGACAGGCAGTGATACCTGATCTCACCAGCCCTGTTGGCCAGTGGCTCCAAATCCCGATTTGTGCTAATACAGTCATACACATTTGACGAAATGCTGACCAGCAGTGTGATAATATCCAGTGATATTGTATAAGGGCAAGGATACTGGAAGAACTTCCCTGCTTCTCTTTGCATAGCGCCATTGGATGTTTTACATTCAGCTGCGGGGGGCGGGGGGGGGGGGGGGGGGGGAACTGGCCTGTGGCATCATCAGTTGTTCCTGAGCTTCCGTTTAGAGAATGGGCTCAGGTTTTTGGGGTGGAGCTTCTGAAAGAGTGATACTAATTGAGCCAAGGCTGGCACTGTAGAGGACAGCAAATTGGACGTTTATTGCAGAACCTTTCAGTCCAGTGAATTTAAATGTAGGGGATGATACTCTCATTCTTGAACTTGCATCTGATTTTATGCAATGCGAATATTTTTGGGAGCATTTCGATTGCAATTTGGTATGTTATTTTATAAGTAATGTTACATTTAGTCTCGATTTTATTTGAGGATGCAGATAAATGACTTCAGGAGTAGAAGAAAAGTCTGTGGGTGCAATCTTACCAGCTATTCATGCTACCCTCCCGCTGCAGAGAGGTCGGAGAATTTGGCACCCAGCCAAATCTCCGTTCACTGCAGTGTGAACATTGGTAATATTGTGGTCTGTGCCTACGGTGAAATTAACATATTCTCATGCCAAACACATCTTCAACTCAACTCCTTAATCCTTGCCTTCTCTTGCGCGCTCTCTCTCTCTCTCTCTCTCTCTCTCTCTCTCACTACATGCACTGTATTTGAACCTGTGATACATTGATTGTAGTATCATAGGCTAAGCAGCAGTGTTATAGTAAATGCTTGTTATAACTGGAGCTTCTCAGCTTTAAACACTGAGCTGTTCTTTTAAGCACAAGTGACATAATGATAGCATTGTACGCAGCAACTCTTCAGAGCTGCAATTAGCAGTAAATGTTTGAGGATTGTTGACTTCGTTAGGCGCTGTTTTTTTTTCTCAGTTTGGGTTCCGTCAGGCCCACTTGGCCCCTGACCTTTTCACAGTCTTAGTTCAAACTCGGGCAAAAGAGCTGAATGCGAGCGGAGGTGAGAGTGACTGCCCTTCTGATGTCATGACAGCATTTCACTGTGTACCATCAAGAAGCCCTGGCAAAATTGAAGTCGGTGGGAATCGGGGAAAGCTACAGGTTGGAGGCACAAGAGATGTTTGACCTCCAACAACACAACCATCTTTCTTCTGCCAATACCTGTTGGAGATCAAGCATCTCAGTCCCAGGACATTGCCTCAAGAGTTCCTCAGGGTAGTGTCCTAGGCCCAGCCTTCTTCAGCTGCTTCATCAATGATTTTCTCTCCATAAGGTCAGAAGTAGGGATGTTCTCTGATGATCGCACAACCGTTGGCAACTCCACTAATACAGTCCATGTCCAAATGCAGCAAGGCTTGGGCTGATGAGTAGCAAGTGACATTTTGCCACACAAGTGCCAGGCAATGACCATCTCCAAGGGAGAATCTTACCATCTTCCCATGGTATTCATCACTTAAACCCCACTGTCAAGGCTCTGGGGGTGGGGGTTACTATTAACTAGAAGCTGAACTGTACCAGCCATCATGTTTTTATATATATTTATTACTATGGCTAAAAGAGCGGGTCAGAGCTGGTAATTCTGAGATAAGTAACTCGCCTCCTGACTCACCGAAGCATATCCAATATCTATAATGCACAAATCAAGTGTGGCTCCAACAACATTCAAGAAGCTCGACAACATCCAGGATAAAGCTGACCTCCTGATCGGTACCCCACCCGCCAACTGAAAAATTCATTCCGCTGACCACAGGCGTGCTGCGGCAGCAGTGTACCATCTACAAGATGCAATGCACCAACTCATCAATGCTCCTTCTGCAGCGCCTTCCAAACCGCTGTCCTCTGTCACCTTAAGGACAAGATTAGCTTTGGAACACCACCACCTGCAGGTTCCCCTCTGTGTCGCACACTCTCCTAACTTGGAATTATATCACCGTTCCTTCATTGTCACCGGATCAAAATCCCAGAGCTTCCTTCACAACAACATTGTGGATGTATCTGCACCATGTGGACTGCAGCTGCTCAAGAAAGTGGCTCGCGACCACCTTCTCCAGGACAATTGGGAATGTGCCACAAAAGTTGGCCATGACAGAAATGCCCACATCCCATGAAAGAATTAAAAAAAGACATTTTGGTGGTTCCTGCTGATGCAAGATAAGGGTTTTTTTTTTAAAAAAAGCATAATTCCCTGAATTTTGGAGATCTGAGAAACAGGAAATGCTAGAAATAGTCAATGATGTGGTGCTGAATTTTGAGGTGTCAAAGCTCTAAGAAAGTGAGTTGGCCATATCATTTGAAAGTCTACCATTATGTTGGTTTCCTATTTTTGAGTCCCAAAAATCAGTAAAGCAATGCTTTTAAGTGCCTGTAAGCATTTTATTTTGAGCCATGTGATAATTTGAATCACTTTTTTTTATTCATTCATGGGACATGGGCGTCACTGGCTCGCCAGCATTTACTGCCCTTCTCTATTTGCCCTTGGAGGGCAGGTGAGAGTCAACCACATTGTTGTGGCTCTGGAATCACATGTAGGTCAGACCAGGTAAGGACAGCAGATTTCCTTCCCTAAAGCACATTAGTGAACCCGATGGGTTTTCCTGACAATTGACAATGGTTTCATAGTCATCAGTAGATACCAGATATTTTTTATTGAATTCAAATTCTACCATCTGCCGTGGTGGGATTCGAACCCGGGTCACCAGAACATTAGCTGAGTTTCTGGATTAATAGTCTAGCGATAATACCACTAGGCCATCGCTTCCCCAGTATAGCTAGAATTTCATTATGCAACAGCTTAATTATTTAATTCCAGCCTATTAAAAAGATGAATTACAGTAAACCGTACTTTGTTCTGATGATATATAGAAAGGAAAATGCTTATCTTGATTTACATCAATAACCTAGACCTGAGTGTACAGGGCACAATTTATCATAGAAGAAGAAGAATCCTACAGTGCAGAAGGAGGCCATTTAGCCCATCAAGTCTGCACCGGCCACAATCCCACATAAGCCCCAGCCCCATAACCCCATGCATTTACCCTAGCTAGTCCTCCTGATACTAGGGCCAATTTAGCATGGCTAGTGCACCTAACCAGCACATCTTTGGACTGTGGGAGCACCCGGAGGAAACCCATGCAGACATAGGGAGAATGTGCAAACTCTGCACAGACAGTGACCCAAGCTGGGAATTGAACCCGGGTCCCTGGCGCTGTGAGGCAGCAGTGCTTGCCACTGTGCCACCGGACCATTAACTAGCATTTAATTTAATTTCAAAATTTGAAGTTGATGCCATGTATTTTAAACTGAGGAGGATAGTGATAGACTTCCAAGAGGATATGGACACACATGGTGGCACAGTGGTTAGCACTGCTGCCTCACTGCGCCAGGGACCCGGGTTCAATTCCAGCCTTAGGTCACAGACTGTGTGGAGTTGGCACATTTTCTCTGTGTCTGCGTGGGTTTCCTTCGGATGTTCCGGTTTCCTCCCACAGTCCAAAGATGTGCTTGTTGGGTAGATTGGCCATGGTAAAATTGACTCTTGTGTCAGGGGGGTTAGCAAGGTTGGGTTCTGGGAATAGGGCCTGGGTGGGATTGTGGTCAGTATAAGCTCGATGGGCTGAATGGCCTCCTCCTGCACTGGTAGGGATTCTATGACATATGGCAGATGAAATTAAATGAAAAGAAGTGTGAAGTGATGCATTTTGGTCAGAATAACGAGGAGAGGAGACACAAAATAGTGGGTACAATTCTCAAGGAAGTGCAGGAACGAAGGGGCCTGGGTGGATATGTGAATAACTCATTGAAAGGCAAGTTGAGAAAACAGTTGATAAATTATATTGAATCCTGCTTTTATAAATAGGGGCACAGAGTACAAAAGGAAGTGATCCATGAACTTTCATAAAAGTTTGTGCGGAACCGTTAGAAATGGCGGAGGTGCTTAATGAATACTTTACCTCGGTATTCACGGTGGAAAGGGATCTGGGTGGTTGTACTGCTGGTTTGCGGTGGACAGAAAGGATCGAGCATGTGGACATAAATAAAGAGGATGTGTTGGAACTATTGAATGGCATCAAGGTTGGTAAGTCGCCGGGACCGGATGGGATGTACCCCAGGTTACTGTGGGAGGCGAGGGAGGAGATTGCGGAGCCTTTGGCGATGATCTTTGCATCGTCGATGGAGACGGGAGAGGTTCCGGAGGATTGGAGGATTGCAGATGTGGTCCCTATATTCAAGAAAGGGAACAGGGACAGCCCGGGAAATTACCGACCGGTGAGTCTAACCTCAGTGGTTGGTAAGTTGATGGAGAGGATCCTGAGAGACAGGATTTATGATCATCTAGAGAAGTTTAGTATGATCAAAAGTAGTCAGCACGGCTTTGTCAAGGGCAGGTCGTGCCTTACGAGCCTGGTTGAGTTCTTTGAAAATGTGACCAAACACATTGACGAAGGAAGAGCGGTGGATGTGGTCTATATGGACTTCAGCAAGGCGTTCGATAAGGTCCCCCATGCAAGACTTCTTGAGAAAGTGAGAGGGCATGGGATCCAAGGGGCTGTTGCCTTGTGGATCCAGAACCGGCTTGCCTGCAGAAGGCAGAGAGTGGCTGTGGAGGGGTCTTTCTCTGCATGGAGGTCAGTGACCAGTGGAGTGCCCCAGGGATCTGTTCTGGGACCCTTGCTGTTTGTCATTTTCATAAATGACCTGGATGAGGAAGTGGAGGGATGGGTTGGTAAGTTTGCTGACGACACCAAGGTAGGTGGTGTTGTGGATAGTTTGGAGGGATGTCAGAAGTTGCAGCGAGACATAGAATGCAAGACTGGGCGGAGAAGTGGCAGATGGACTTCAACCTGGATAAGTGTGTAGTGATCCATTTTGGCAGATCCAATGGGATGAAGCAGCAGTATAATATGAAGGGTACCATTCTTAGCAGTGTAGAGGATCAGAAGGACCTTGGGGTCCGGGTCCATAGGACTCTTAAATCGGCCTCGCAGGTGGAGGATGCGGTCAAGAAGGCGTACGGCATACTAGCCTTCATTAATCGAGGGATTGAGTTTAGGAGTCGGGAGATAATGCTGCAGCTTTATAGGACCCTGGTTAGACCCCACTTGGAGTACTGCGCGCAGTTCTGGTCACCTCATTACAGGAAAGATGTTGAAGCCATTGAAAGGGTGCAGAGGAGATTTACAAGGATGTTGCCTGGATTGGGGGGCATGCCTTATGAGGATAGGTTGAGGGAGCTTGGTCTCTTCTCCCTGGAGAGACGAAGGAT
The DNA here is from genome assembly GCF_964213995.1 of Mustelus asterias. NCBI lineage: Eukaryota > Metazoa > Chordata > Chondrichthyes > Carcharhiniformes > Triakidae > Mustelus > Mustelus asterias. The sequence continues at coordinate 73,005,260 of NC_135821.1, read as the reverse complement.
GAGAGGTGACCTGATAGAGGTTTACAAGATGTTGAGAGGTCTGGATAGGGTAGACTCTCAGAGGCTATTTCCAAGGGCTGAAATGGTTGCTACGAGAGGACACAGGTTTAAGGTGCTGGGGGGTAGGTACAGAGGAGATGTCAGGGGTAAGTTTTTCACTCAGAGGGTGGTGGGTGAGTGGAATCGGCTGACGTCGGTGGTGGTGGAGACAAACTCGTTGGGGTCTTTTAAGAGACTTCTGGATGAGTACATGGGATTTAATGGGATTGAGGGCTATAGATAGGCCTAGAGGTAGGGATATGATCAGCGCAACTTGTGGGCCGAAGGGCCTGTTTGTGCTGTGGCTTTCTATGTTCTAAAACATTGCTTCACCCTCTGTGTGAAAGATGTGAAGAGTTTAGAAATGGTGCAGAAAAGATTTACGAGAATGATTCTCAGGCCACTTTGGTTATGTGCATAGATTGGCGAAGCCAAGTCAGTTCTCCTGGCTGGTTGAAAGGAGATTTTTTAGACATGTTCAAAGTTAGGAGGAGTCAGGGCACAGTAAATGGGGAGGAGCTGTCCCCACCAGCAGCAGATGGACAAAAGAACCAGTGGTGACAGATGAGGAAAAAATCTATTTGTGTAACAATGATTTGGGCTTGTGCTCACTTCCCCTCCCTCCTCCCCTCCCTCCCCCTCCCCTCCCCATCCCCTCCTCTCCCCCCCCCTCCTCTCCCCCTCCCCTCCTCTCCCCCCTCCCCTCCTCTCCCCTCCCCTCCTCCTCCCCCTCCCCTCCTCTCCTCCCCTCCCCTCCTCCTCTCCCCTCCCCTCCTCCTCTCCCCTCCCCTCCTCCTCTCCCCCTCCCTCCCCTCTCTCCCCCTCCCCTCCACCTCTCCCCCTCCCCCCTCCCTCTCCCCCTCCCCTCCTCCTCTCCCCCTCCCCTCCCCCTCTCCTCCTCCTCTCCCCCCTCCCCTCTTCCCTCCCCTCCTCCCCTCCTCCTCTCCCCCCTCCCCTCCTCCTCTCCACCTCCCTCCTCCTCTCCCTCCTCCCCCTCCCCTCCCCCCCTCCTCCCCCTCCCCCCTCCCTCCCTCCTCCTCCCCTCCCCCTCCTCCTCTCCCCCTCCCCTCCTCCTCTCCCCCTCCCCTCCTCCTCTCCCCCTCCCCTCCTCCTCTCCCCCTCCCCTCCTCCCTCTCCCCATCTCCTCTCCCCCCTCCCCTCCTCCACTCCCCTCCCCTCCTCCACTCCCCCTCCTCCTCTCCCCCTCCTCTCTCCTCTCCCCCCCTCCCCTCCCCTCTCCCCCCTCCCCTCCCCTCTCCCCCCCTCCCCTCTCCCCCCTCCCCTCCTCCTCTCCCCCCTCCCCCTCCTCTCCCCCTCCCCCCCTCCTCTCCCCCTCCCCCCCCTCCTCTCCCACCTCCCCCCCTCCTCTTCCCACCTCCCCCCCTCCTCTCCCACCTCCCCCCTCCTCTCCCACCTCCCCTCCTCCTCTCCCACCTCCCCTCCTCCTCTCCCACCTCCCCTCCTCCTCTCCCACCTCCCCTCCTCCTCTCCCACCTCCCCTCCTCCTCTCCACCTCCCCTCCTCCTCTCCCACCTCCTCCTCCCCCTCCTCTCCCCATCTTCTCTCCCCTCCCCCTTCTTCCTTCCTCTCTGTCCCTCTTTTTCTCTCTCTCCCTTTCTCTCTCTCTCAGTCTTTAGCAACTCACTTACTCAGCAACCTGCTCTGGTTGCTGCACCCACTCAGACTCACCTGGGCCCTGCAGTTCCAGGTGCCTCATGCTCCAGGCCCTGGAATGCAGCTTCCACTCTTTGCTGCTTGCCCAGTCACTGGCTGGTTTCTCTCTGCAGTTGCTGCTCTTTATGATTTTTTAATTCTTCCTCCCAGTACCTTTCACAGAAAAGCTAGGACGATAATTAGTTCTTCTCTCAAAGTATTGTTTCCTTATTTCTTGCTGTATTCTTTTGCTTATAAACTCAATGAAGGAAGAGGTGCCAATTTCATCAGAGATTCTTACCTGCTACACAGTAGCCTAAAAATGCTTAACCCGTCAGCAAAAAATACCAGTGATCCTGTGTGTGGCTGAGAACCTAGACTTCGATCCCTTTCACATTCGCTGCATGAGGAAGATAGATTTCCTCTCATTCTTATTTGTTTTTCCAGTAAACTTGATGAATGGTTTTCCCTTTGTGTTGTTTTTATGATTGTGGCAGCAGTTGCCAGCGTTTGCTGCTGCTTTTGCACTTAAACAGATCCTTTTCTCGTACGACAAAAATATTTGGTTAGGCTTTTGGAATTGAGGTGGGGCTTTCATTAGGTGCTGCTATGCTTTTTATGTACGTGATTGGGAAAACATCTTTTGTTTGCCCATGAGTTGCAACAGTTGTCCTGGGCAATCTTTTTGGAAGCTCTAGCCTCCTTTGTATTTATACCGTATCGTCATTGTCTACAGGAACAGACTGGAGGATAGCAAATGTTGTCCCCTTGTTCTAGAAGGGGAGTAGGGACAACCCTGGTAATTATAGACCGGTGAGCCTTACTTCTGGTGTGGGCAAAGTTTTGGAAAGGATTATAAGAGATAGGATTTATAATCATCTAGAAAGGAATAATTTGATTAGGGATAGTCAGCATGGTTTTGTGAAGGGTAGGTCGTGTCTCACAAACCTTATTGAGTTCTTTGAGAAGGTGACCAAAGAGGTGGATGAGGGTAAAGCGGTTGATGTGGTGTATATGGATTTCAGCAAAGCGTTTGATAAGGTTCCCCATGGTAAGCTATTGCAGAAAATACGGACACATGGGATTGAGGGTGATTTAGTGGTTTGAATCAGGAATTGGCTAGCTGTAAGAAAACAGAGGGTGGTAGTTGATGGGAAATATTCATCCTGGAGTTCAGTTACTAGTGGTGTGCCGCAAGGATCTGTTTTGGGGTCACTGCTGTTTGTCATTTTTATAAATGACCTGGATGAGGGCGTAGAAGGATGGATTAGTAAATTTGCGGATGACACTAAAGTCGGTGGAGTTGCAGACAGTGCGGAGGGAAGTGGCAGGTGACAGAGGGACATAGATAAGCTGCAGAGCTGGGCTGAGAGGTGGCAAATGGAGTTTAATGTGGAAAAGTGTGAGGTGATTCACTTTGGAAGGAGTAACAGGAATACAGAGTACTGGGCTAATGGTAAGATACTTGGTAGTGTGGATGAACAGAGGGATCTGGGTGTCCATGTGCGTAGATCCCTGAAAGTTGGCACCCAGGTTGATAGGGTTGTTAAGAAGGCATACAGTGTGTTAGCTTTTATTGGTAGAGGGATTGAGTTTCGGAGCCAGGAGGTCATGCTGCAACTGTACAAAACTCTGGTGCGGCCGCACTTGGAGTATTGCATACAGTTCTGATCGCCGCATTATAGGAAAGATGTGGAAGCATTGGAAAGGGTGCAGAGGAGATTTACCAGGATGTTGCCTGGTATGGTGGGAAAATCGTATGAGGAAAGGCTGAGGGGCTTGAGGTTGTTTTCGTTAGAGAGAAGAAGGTTAAGAGGTGACTTAATAGAGGCATACAAGATGATCAGAGGATTAGATAGGGTGGATAGTGAGAGGCTTTTTCCTCAGATGGTGATGGCTAACACGAGGGGACATAGCTTTTAAATTGAGGGGTGAGAGATATCGGACAGATGTTAGAGGTAGGTTCTTTACTCAGAGTAGTAAGGGCGTGGAATGCCGTGCCTGCAGCAGTAGTGGACTCGTCAACATTAAGAGCATTCAAATGGTTATTGGATAAACATATGGATGATATTGGAATAGTGTAGATTAGAGGGGCTTTAGATTGGTTTCACTGGTCGGCGCAACATCGAGGGCTGAAGGGCCTGTACTGCGCTGTAATGTTCTATGTTCTCTGTATCCAGTCCCAAGGATTTGGGATAATGTTTCCAAACCTTCACCATGGCTATGCAGCAGTAGAGGGCAAGCTGTTTAAATTTACCTCCTCGTCCCCACTGCAGCAGTCAGCCTTTTTGCTCATTGTCTCCTTTCAGTGACCCAGCATGAGCCTGAATGTTCAGCGGGTGCTGAGACTGCATTAGGTTTAGTACCGGGGAGGGGGGTGTGGCGGTATTGGTGTGAAACGATTACTGGTTCCTGGCTGAGATTTCCCCACGTGCCCCAGATCTGTAGGGCATGTTAAAGAAATTGAAAAGCAAAACAGCTTAGCCTGCACTGTCCAGTGGTTTATTTCTAAAGGCTCAGGATTTTCCTGCCTCGTGTCCCAAGTCCAGTCAGTAATTGGAAAATAGCAATAAGTGAGCATTTATCTTAACTAAGCCTCTGATTAACTTTGTCTTTTAAACAGGATTGTGTAATTAGCATGGAATAATGCCAGTTTAATTTCTTCACCATGAACAATTGAGAAGCAACAATTTTACAAATTTTAAAGTTTTTAAAAAATGTCCTTGTGACAAATACCTTTGCGCTGAAAGAAAGCATTAACATTCCTGGGATTATGGCGATTACAGATATGTTAACTCAACCTCTTCACTCCATGTCCTTACAGGATCAGTATGGGAATTATGTCATTCAACATGTCCTGGAACATGGCCGCCCTGAGGATAAAAGCAAGATTGTGTCTGAAATCAGAGGAAATGTCTTGGCTTTGAGCCAGCACAAGTTTGCCAGGTATAATTTCTGACCTTTTGGCTGTCCTTCCTAATACGGGGTTAGCTGAACTTTGAACCAGGGCCAGTGACTTTCCAGTGATCAGCCCTGTCATAGATTGGGTCTGGCTTCCCAGTTAATCAGGGCCACTGGTAGTAAATCAGATACTGGGTTTCGGATTTCTACCCAGTTTTGGAGATTGTAATCCATCTGCTTTTCGCTGAAAATGAGAATCCATGTTGTATTTAATCCTTTGTGTTTGTATTGGGACTGGGTGGTGACCGGCACCCTGGAGTTTAATATTGTTGAATTGAAATTCTAATCCACTTTCTCTTCACTTTTCTTGTACATGTACATTGTTATTCAGGTTAAAAATTGACTTTGGGTTGTAATTTGTTTCTGGAGCATCAAGACCTCAAATTAAAAAACCCAGCCTGCAGTTCTCTGACCATAGTTTTCTATTAATTTCCCCTTTCCACTCCAATATTAATTGTATGGACCATTTTATCTCCCACGTCCAAAGACGTGCAGGTTAGATTGATTGGCCGTGCTAAATTGACCCTAGTGTCAGGGGGTTAGCAGGGTATATAAGTGGCGACACAATGCTTATAAGTGGCGGCAACGCTGCCTCGCAGCTCCAGGCACCCGGGTTTGATTCCCGGCCCGGGTCACTGTCAGTGTGGAATTTGCACATTCTCCCCGTGTCTGCATGGGTTTCCTCTGGGAGCTCCAGTTTCATAGAATCATCGACTCCTACAGTGCAGAAGGAAGCCATTTGGCCCATCGAGTCTACACTGACCACAATCCCACCCAGGCCTTTTCCCGTAACCCCACATATTTGCCCTGCTAATCCCCCTGACACTTGGGTCAATTTAGCACGGCCGATCAACTAACCTGTACATCTTTGGACTGTGGGGGAAAACTGGAGAACCCGGAAGAAACCCACGCAGACACGGGGAGAATGTGCAAACTCCACACCTTTGGACTGGGAGATTAAACGGGCCATACAGTTAATATTGGTATGGAAAGGGGGATTTTGGGGTGATTCGGTTGTCGTTTCTAAGAGGCTGAGTAAATTGGGTTGTATTCTCTGGAGTTATGAAGAATGAGGGGCAAATTTATTAAAACCTACAAAACTCTGAAGGGGTTTGATAGGATGGATGCTGGGAGATTGTTTTAGCTGGTCGGGAAATATAAATCACGGGCACAGTCTCAGGATAAAGGGCTGATCATTTAGGACTGAGATGAGGAGAAATTTCTTCATTCAAAGGGTTGTGAATCTTTGGAATCTCTACCCTAGAGGGTTGTGAATGATCCATCATTGAATATAATTAAGGCTGAGATAGACAGATTTTTAATCTCTGGGAATGGAAGGATATAGGGAGCAGATGGGAAAATAGACCTTTAAGTCCAAGGTCAGCCATGATCATATTGAATGGCGGAACAGATTTGATGAGCCCTGTGGTCTACTTCTGTTCATAGAGCCTTATGTACATAGAGTCTTGCCATATAGAATCATAGAAACCCTACAGTGCAGAAAGAGGCCATTTGGCCCATTGAATCTGCACTGACCACAATCCCACCCAGGCCCTACCTCCATATCCCGACATATTTACCCGCTAATCCCTCTAACCGACACATCTCAGGACACTAAGGGGCAATTTTAGCATGGCCAATCAACCTAACCCACACATCTTTGGACTGTGGGAGGAAACTGGAGCGCCCAGAGGAAACCCACACAGACACAGAGAGAATGTGCAAACTCCACACAGACAGTGACCCAAGCCGGGAATCGAACTCCGGAGCTGTGAAACAGCTGTGCTAACCACTGTGCTACCGTGCCGCCCATTGGACCTGCCATTTGTGTTTGTCAGCTCTGTGAAAGTGATGCTCAATTTAGTCCCACGCCACAGCTTTCCCTCCATAGTCCTGCAGTTTAGTCTTTGCAATGATGTCGACAGAAAATGCTGGAAAATCTCAGCAGGTCTGACAGCATCTGTGGAGAGAGAATAGAGCCAACGTTTCGAGTCTGGATGACCCTTGGTCAGAGTGCTCTACCCGTTCTGTCAAAACGCATCACAATTTTAAAAAGCTCAGTTAGATCTCTACATAGTTTGCGAGAGACGGGACTAGTCAGATATCACCATCATATGATGCCTCTTTGATTTTGCAGCAATGTTGTTGAGAAATGTGTGACCCATGCGTCTCGTGCTGAGCGAGCTCTGCTAATTGATGAAGTGTGCAGTATTAACGATGGTCCTCACAGTGCCTTATACACTATGATGAAGGATCAGTATGCAAACTATGTGGTACAGAAGATGATTGATGTGGCAGAGCCGGCCCAACGCAAGATTGTGATGCACAAGGTAGGCTTAATTCCAGTTTAATAGGCTTGTTTGCATTCTTGAAATTGTACATCTCTAGATCAGAGGGGCAATTTTTTCTCTCACAGGTGGTGAGTGTCTGTATCAAGCTGCCAGAGGTAGTAGTAGAGGTGGGTACAATTTTGCCTTTTAACAAGCATTTAGACAGTTAAATGGGTAGGATGGGTATAGAGGGATATGGGCCAAACGTAGGCAATTGGGAATAACTTAGTGACTTTTTTAAAAAAAAGGCGACATGGACAAGTTGGGCCACGCTGTAAACCTCAATGCCTCGTATTACCAAAGGAGAACTCACTGTGAAGCCCTCCTATGAAACATGCTTATTAATGGATTTCTAGCTTCTGCATGTAATATGAAAATAAACAATATACAAGCAGCAACTTGTCTATTATGAACAATTAAAAGAAACAAGTTAGTAATTTTCAAAAATCTCCAGTAAATGTGCACATTGATATTCTTCTTCTGCTGCTTTTATGCAATAAATATTGTCAAAGGAATGCAGTGTAGCTGTGGGTGAGTCTTCCTGCCTGTTTCGAGGATACGTTATTCCCAGTAGCTTGTGGTTTCAGTGTCACTGTTGTAAAAACTGCAGCTCCTGAATTCTGCGTTGTGAAACTGGGGAAGCGATGTGCCTTAAGACAATCTTTCTTCACTTGGATGCCACCCTAATTCACATACTGCAGTGCAATCATCTTCAAAGTGTGAATTTGAGATTGTTTTTTGAATGAGGGGAAATGGAAGGACCACAACAAAACGGTGGCAATTTCTTAATCTTCTAATGTAATGCATTAAATTGTTCGGTGGATTTTCCTTCAAAGAGAGGCAGGATTTGCACTTGTATGATGCCTTTCACATCATGAGTTAAATGCCCAGTTTATCCGTTGTGGGTAGTTGATTGTGGGGTGAATTTTGGCAGGAAAACTTGTTTGCCCTTCTTGGATCAGCATCAAGTCCGGAGGACGGAACATCCAAGAACACAGTACCTCTCTGTGTTAGGTTGATATGTCAGCTAATGTTACTTGCACAAGTCACTGGGGCAGGGCTTGAACCCACGGCCCATTGATGTTAAGTGGGACCGCTGAGCCAAGCTGATGGAACGAAGAAAATTACAGCACAGGAACAGGCCCTTCAGCCCTCCAAGCCTGCACTGACCATGCTGCCCGAACTAAAACCTCCTACCCTTCCGGGGACCATATCCCTCTATTCCCATCCTATTCATGTATTTGTCAAGACGCCCTTTAAAAGTCACTACCGTATCTGCTTCCACTACCTTCCCCCGGTAACACATTCCAGGCACCCACTATTCTCTGTAAAAAATCTGCCTCGTGCACCTCCTTTAAACCTTGCCCCTCGCACCTTAAACATGTTCCCCCTAGTAATTGACTCTTGCACCCTGGGAAAAAGCTTCTGACTATCCACTCTGTCCATGCCTCTCATAATCTTGTAGGCTTCTTTCAGGTCGCCCCTCAACCTCCGTCGTTCCAGTGAGAACAAACCAAGTTTCTCCAACCTCTCCTCATAGCTAATGCCCTCCAGATCAGGCAACATCCTGGTAAATCTTTTCTGTACCCTCTCCAAAGCCTCCACATCCTTGTAGTGTGGCGACCAGAATTGAACACTATATTCCAAGTGCGGCCTAACTAAGGTTCTATAAAGCTGCAACATGACTTGCCAATTTCTAAACTCAATGCCCCGGCCGATGAAGGCAAGCATGCCGGATGCCTTCTTGACTACCTTCTCCACCTACATTGCCACTTTCAGTGACCTGTGTACCTGTACACCCAGATCCCTTTGCGTATCAATACTCCTAAGGGTTCTGCCATTTACTGTATATTTCCTATCTGTATTAGACCTTCCAAAATGCATTACTTCACATTTGTCCAGATGAAACTCTATCTGCCATCTCTCCGCCCAAGTCTCCAACTGATCTATATCTTGCTGTATCCTCTGACGGTCCTCATCGCTATCTGCAAATCCAGCAACCTTTGTGTCATCCACAAACTTACTAATCAAACCAATTACATTTTCCTCCAAATCATTTATTTATAGGTCCCAGCACTGATCCCTGAGGAACGCCACTTGTCACAGCTCTCCATTCAGAAACGCACCCTTCCACTGTTGCCCTCTGTCTTCTTTGACCGAGCCAGTTTTGTATCCACCTTGCCAGCTCACCTCCGATCCCATGCGACTTCACCTTCTGCACCAGTCTGCCATGAGAGACCTTGTCAAAGGCCTGACTGAAGTCCATGTAGACACCATCCAGTACCCTACCCTCATCAATAGTATATGATTAAGGCCAGAGCAATTATTCTTCATCATCAATATTGTAGCTGGTGATTTCAAACCTGAATTGCAGATTCCTCACACTGTGAATGTAATAGTCACCTGCAAATCCCCCACTTGCTAAGGAGGGTAGTTAAGTCAGAATGTCATACAATGTAAATCGGCTTCAGAAAGAGGAAGTGGAGATGAGTTTGGGAAAACGCAGTATATGCCAACTCTCCAAACCTGTAGTGAGCACAGTGATTCTCTCACCGCCTGCTGTGCACAGTGTACCTTTACCACTAAGTGGATTTCTTTGCATTCATGTTCATCACATGGAGTCCAGACCATGCGCAGTCTTCATGTGAAGCAGTTTTGGAAGGCAGCATATCAATGCTTCAAGGTGGACAAGTAGAATTAATATCCTAAAATCATGCATTCATCGTAGAATCCTGACCCTCCAAAATAGCATCTTACCCAGCCCCCCCGCCCCCCCATCTTATTCCTATATGCAGGTCCTTGCATATGAATACATGTACCTTCCAGCAAGCATAGAAACCCAACTGATCATCTTCAATTGGTTGTTCATGTGATTCTTAACACACACCCAAGATTGTTCAAGGGCTCCTTAACCGTGGAATCAAATCTAACGCTATTTTCTGAGTTCTACAAGCTTCAGTACCCTGCCTGCTGCAACCAGCCAAAGGGGCTTGCTGTTTCTCAGCAATATTAAAGTTGGGTACTACCAAATGACGATTTGAAATTTTACTGTAAAATGTCTCAATGCATGAACCAGTGGCTGTTAATTTGTGCTCATGGATAAATCTGTATTTGATGAGATTTAACAGTTACACCAATAGATATAGCATTGTGAGTCATCCTTTGTTGCCTTGTCCAAATGATCTATTATTCCGGTGTGAGCAAAGGATGACCCTGCACTTATCCCCCGATTAGTGACCAGGAGGGAGGGATCCTTGGCCATGTAATCCTCTGTCCCACTCTCTCCCTCTAAGGCCAGTTGCGGTGATGCATACTGATATCCTGTGAGATCAGCCATCTCAACGCAGATTGTGGTCTAAGGGAAGGGCTTCCTGGTGTTTGTGGCTCAGCAACTCATTGCTTTCACCACAAGGGGAGACATTTACAATTTTGTGCAGCGGAAATGTTTGCTCTAGTTTCAGCTTATTAAAGTAGCCTTGGGTGACTGTCCAAACTCCACACGGACATTCTCCCCGTGTCTGCGTGGGTTTCCTCAGGTTCTCCGGTTTCCTCCCACAGTCCAAAGATGTGCAGGTTAGGTGGATTGGCCATGGTAAATTGCCCCTTAGTATCCCAAGATGTGTCGGTTAGATGGATTAGCCATGGTAAAAAATCATGTGGGATTACAGGAATAGGGTTTGGGTAAAATATTCTGCCAGAGAGTTAGTGCAGACTTAATGGGCCAAATGCCGCCTCCTGCACTGTAGCGATTCTATGATTCTAAGATGTAGGCATGTTTTTCAATGTTCTGCTGTCCTTTATTTTAGCCAAGCTATTCAAACTAGTTATTCCATTTTGTGTTTACTGAGGAAGGCAATTGATGTAAGATTTTGAAAATTTGGTGCATTATTGAGAACTTCATTATTGTGACTATCAAAGAACAAAGAAAATTACAGCACGGCAACAGGCCCTTCGGCCCTCCGAGCCTGCACTGACCATGTTGCCTGACCTGAGCTAAAACCCCCTACCCTTCCAGAGACCATATCCCTCTATTCCCACTCTATTCATGTATTTGTCCAGTCGCCTCTTAAAACTCACTATCGTATCTGCTTCCCAGTTTCAGATTTAGACTTGGTGAGGCCCTAAGCTATATAAAGCTTGGAGGCCCCTTGTTAAAAAGTTACACCAAAAGGTCTCACAAAGGTGCGTACCAAAACAGGACCTTGGGTCGCCACAAAAAAATTGAAAACATAATTATGCCTTTTAATTATTTAATAGCAAGGTATTTAAAGTGAAAAATACAAATTATTTTGAAGTGAATGCATTTACTGATTACATATTTATCATTTGGCTGGCTTGATCGATCTCTCATAGATTTTGGTAATTTTTTGAGTTGCTCTTCAAGCTGGTTTTTTCTTTTCTGGTATCCGCTGTTAAATGTTCTCTTCATTGTAAACTGCTGCTTCCACTACCTCCCCCGGCAGCCAGTTCCAGGCACCCAACCCCCCCCCCCCCTCTGTGTTTTAAAAAAAAAACTTCAGTTAATGGGTTAAGCTTTTTCATGCACTTGTAATTAAAGTGAAAAGCAGGGTTAGGAACTCGCTCCCCCTGAGGGTCTGATCCTGCCACCACACTGTGACAATACACTCAACACATTCAATATAAATTACCGTAAGCATGTGCATCTTTGAGTGGCTGGAAGCTGCGACAACAAGGTAGCAGCGTTGGTTGACAGGAGCTGAGCCTTGAACAAGATGTTTCATAACCGACAGGATTTAACTGGGGCCAGTCAACGGCACTGGCACCTCGAGGGGGTGGGGAGGGGGTGGTGGAAACAACCTCATATTCCAGCGACATTAGTAATTTGCTCTTCAAAATCTCTCTTCCAGATCAGACCTCACATTGCAACCCTTCGCAAGTACACCTATGGAAAGCACATCTTGGCCAAACTTGAAAAATATTACATGAAGAACGGAGTGGACCTGGGCCCAATCGGTGGGCCCCCAAATGGAATGCTGTAAATGTGAATTTCTTAAAGCAGAATAACTCCCTCCCACCTTTCCTTTCTTGGGGGAACTAAAACGTGATTGACTGACGTAACAACCAGCAGCCTAATCCTCTACCCCTGCAGGCTCTTAACTAAAAAAAAAACACCTTGGTTTTAGGTTGCCATAACACGCTAGCAAAAGCAAACCAATTTAGTTTCTTTGGTGAAAACATTTATAAATTTTATTTTAAGCCTGTTATGTATGTATATATATATATGATGCTTAGCAATTCCCAAAGTCCTATTTTTCCCAGGAGATGTTCACACTCTTTTTTGGTTAATTTTTTTAGAAATGATCACTGCCCTGCTTTTCTACTGTGTCTCAGTGATGTATAGAAATAGTTGTACATAAGGTTTAAGATAAAAAAAAAAGTACATGTGATACACCAAAATTGTGATATTTTTGTCACCCCCCCCTTAAGTGTACAAAGAGTAGAAAAGTTCAGGGTGTCTTTTTGGTGAAATCTGGCTTTGTTACGTGCAGATTCAGTTCTGATATACTCCTGCTGTGACAGTAAGATATGCAAGAAATTGAAAACTTACTTGTAATTATCTTTTTCATTATGGACATGAGCTTTTCTTGGCAATTATTTGGCGAATTTATATTTAAATCAATTACACAGGTTTTCAAACATTTAACAAGTAACTTTAAAATGAAAGTTATTTTGTAAAAAAAATTAATTAATTAAATGGGCACTTCAAGTGTCTTTTGTTTTCGTAATTTCCCTTATGCCTGTAGGTGTTTTTAAATTTGAATACCGGGTCTGTGTTTTTATGATTTTTTGCGTGAGTGCCCCATTCCCCTAGCTTCCCTGCCTTCTGACCTTTTTTTTTTGAATTCAAGATGTGCTGTTTGGTTTCTCTTTCATATTGAACTCGACCATGGAACAGAATTTCTGTTTGTGCGTGCACTCTAAGGGGGAAACCCTTTTGCGCACTAGGACTCACTGCTCGCCTCCTATTCCCTCAACCGGTAGGTGCGCAGAGGTTTATAAAAAAAACAAAACTTTTTTTTAATATTAAAAAAAGGCGAACACGCCAAAGCGGCCGAATTGTTTGCAGATGTTCAGCATGAGGAAGGTGAAAAAAAAATGAAATCCAACCAAACTTTTGGCCATGCTTTATAAATATGTAGTGTATAATTGTTGTAGACTTTGCATATATATTTGTAGTTTTTTTTCCTTTTTTGGCAATTTGATGTTTATCTGTAACTAAAATGTACCCTAGTAGTGAAGCATAATTTGACTGTACAATTGTACATTTGTAAACCTCTATAATGTAAATGTGGAAAGTTTGAACCAACTTTAACCCTTTGAAAAAACAAAAATAAGACAAAATGTGCATTTCAGTGTATATTCACATTTTTTCCTTTTGTCGTTAGCATATAGTATTGTACAATGTAAATTTCAATCGGAAGTAAATTTTTGAAGGAAAATGTTCTATCTTTATACAGCTTAGGGAATGTAAAACACTTGCTTTCTTTTTAACCTGTCACTCGATGGAACAGTAGTCTCTCTCCTTTATAAATGTTGTGGAAAATTAATATTCTGTTCACATAGAACTTTTACAAATATTGTAATGTTTTTTTTTGTTGTGACAGTAGAACAAATTGTGCATAGCAACAGAATCCCTAGTTACCATAGAAATGAAACTTCCTGTTCATCTTGTAAAGTGTGGACTACCCTTTTTGTACAGAAGATACCTGTATTTTGCATTTTTTGTCTACTTGTAAGTGAATGTATGATACTGTCAATTTTCTTGGTTTGAATATAGAAATGTAACACTACATTCATGATGTACATTTACAGAAAGCCTTGTGTATATTTCCAGAAGAACTTTTGCAAGTACACCTGTAACCATATGTGTATAATTAACAAACCTGTGTATGCTTGGCCTCTGCAAATATTTTTTGTAACTTTTTTCTTGTGTAGATTGTCTCTAAAAACAATGCGTGCTCTTTATTTTGAAAAAAAAACAGTACTTTAAAATCTGTACTTGTGTTTTAAAAAACGACTCTGGGTGGTTTGGTTAGACATTTTTGGAAAACATCATTAAAAGAGCTAGTAATTCAATCGTTTCCATGGTAGCTATTTTATATGTAATTTTTTAGGGAGTTGGGATTTTCTATGTTATCGTGCCCTTTTTATTTAAAGTTTCTTCTATTTACCCTGGGGTACAGTTGCACGCAGGCCCACATTTCTCTGGTTCAGCACCATCCCCATGCAAGTTGGGCAGCTATTGATAAGAGGGCACAAGCGTCATACGCAGTTTCCCAGCTATGGTTTCTGGATTCCAGTGGGCTGCAGCAACCCCATTCTGTTCTTGCCTCTTGAAGGGGAGTGTAGTCCAGTTATCCTGCTCAGCTACCCGGGACCAGCCAACATTGCACAGATCAAGGGTCAAATCGGAGACTTAATTCTGTATGCTGTGTGATGCTTTCACTGGAGTTGAGTTATATCTGGGCAGTTCTGTAAGGGGGAAAGAATTAGAAATTAAGTTCCTATTTTTAAGCTTATGTCCTCTGATCACGCAGTTTTGATAACTGAGATGTGTATCAAAATGTGGAATGTAAAATGTTGGGCGTGAGACAGGTTTTGCTGTTGTTGTGTTTTTATATTTTGTGAAAACACTATCAGTGAAACCAGGTTTCCCCTAACATATTCTAATATTGAAAAGAGAACTGAACTATTTTTACAGAAGCCAGACTTTTCCTGTACAAAAGTCAGACCATTTCCGTTTGATCCTGGAATGGTAGCAAGACCGAGTTGCTCAGTTGGGAGCCACTCCTGTCTCTGAACCCTGGGTTCATGTCCCACTCCGGGACGTATCGCCCACTGGAGGAGCTGAGTGTTCATGGAAGCAGCTTGTGAAACCGGCCTGCAAAATCTTTCCAGACACTTCACAGCATTCTCCAAGCGACAGGAGTGTCAAGATCACACAAAAAAAACCCTGAATATGGAGTAAGTTCTTTATCATCAACATTAGCCCCCCCCCCCCCCCCCCCCCAGCAACCTGTAGTTAAGGTCTCAAATGCACTGCCTGACAGTATGCTGGAGGCAGATTTGATCGATGTATTAGAAGGCAAATTCAACCATTGCCTGAAAAGGAAGAATGTGAAGGGTTACGCAGGAGAAGTCAGGAGACTGGCGCGAGGTGCATTGCTGGGCAAAACGATGGGCCGAATGGCCTCTTGCGCTGTAACAATCCTGGGATTGTCTGCGTCTCGGCTTTTTTGGTATGCTGTTGGAAATGTGCAGCAGTTCCAACGGCCTTCGTAAAGGTTGTTGGTGGTGGTGCCAACTGCACAAGCCTCCTCAACCCATAAGCTGGTCAAGTCTTGTGAAAGTGTGTTTCTGACAGCTCTCTGCAGCTCCAGAACTTTCCGTTTCTCATCTTCATCCCAGTGTTAAAACAATCCCCACTGCTGTCTTTTCTAATTCAGGGGTTGACAGGCCACAGTTTGGAGTACATTGGGGCTCCCAACACTTTTCAGTTTGACCTCATTGTGGGGGGGGAAAAACTTTGTTTAAAGCAATATCATGTCAAGAAAATTACAAAGGAACTGGTCGGCAAAGCAGCAATTTTCCTTGAAAATCTCAGCAGGTCAGGCAGCATCTGTAAGGAGAGGTAAAGCTGACGTTTCGAGTCCAGATGACCCAAAGGGTCGTCTGGATTCAAAATGTCAAGTTTTTTTTCTTTCCTTACAGATGCTGCCAGGCCTGCTGAGATTTTCCAGCATTTTCTCTCTTGGTTTCAGATTCCAGCATTCACAGTAATTTGCTTTTATCCAACAATTTTCCTCATTGAGTTGTTAATTTGCTAAATCAAAAACTTAGCTTCTGGCTTGTCAGTCTTGAAATTGGCATTTTTAGGGGTTTTTTTTGGAAAATACGTAATAATTGTAGGTTTTCAAAAGCTCACACCACCCCTAACAGGCACCTGGGCTCCCAGTGGATGTTTCAAATGCCATGATTCAATCCTTGGATGTTGCGGGATTTAACATTCGCAATTAATGTTAGAATTGGTGATATTAGGGAAGCACAGCTTTCAAATGGCACTTGCCTCATCGACGAAGAGCGAGCTGTGTTAATTTTCATTATGTTGCATTTCGCATGATTTGGATGATTATTTAAACGAAAAATAATTGTGCTCCAACTAGAGCTGTTTTGAGTGGTGTGGTGACAGGTCTATAAATAATGCGTCAAACCTGAACTTGAACATCGTGGGTGTATGATTTGTGTGTGTGGGGGTGGGGGGGGGGAAGAGTTGCAACAGTTGACCTGTAATTACACAGAACAACCTTTCACAGCAAACTTGTGTCCCTAAAGAGGCAATACTTAGAGGAATCAATCGTGTGGTTGATATACAGGCGATGAAGGATCTTGGTAAAAGTTGTTTCCATTCCTCCTGTGCCAATGATGCAGGAAGAAGTTGGTGGGGGGGAGGGGGGGATATGGCTCAATTTCTGGTTGCAATTAAAAGAGGAAATGAGCAGAGTTGGATCATCCAATACTTTGATGTGTTTCCTTGACACTTCCTTTAAAAAAAATAGTTTGGGAAAGGATCCCGAAATAGGGTCCAGTGAATCTGGTGCATGATATACAGCGTCAGCCACTGGGGCTGTTTAATTGACACAGTTCACATTCCCCCTTTTGGAATGGAGTTTTGCAGCTAAGTGGTCCCCCCATATATCTGCCTTTTTTCCAGAGTTGTTCTCCTGACTTGATGTTCGAGGGTTAAAATGAAAACTTACAAACCAGCTTCTGAATTCCTGCAACAATTACTGAACTCAAATTACTTGTGAGGTCCATGAATTTTGTCGATTTCTTTTTCCCTCAAAGTGCCAGTGCTTGTCCCAGCTCTCTGCTCTTTACATCAGTCGAAGCAACCATACATTAACATTCGAAACAATTTATGGGCTTTTTTCTGGCAGTGGTTTATGGAGGAGAGTTCCACCGTGTAATTACCCTGTATAAATATTTTACTAACCTTTCGTTCTTAGTGATTTTAAATTTGTGTCTCCTGGTTGCCTGTAACCTGAAGGGAGGAGTTAAATTTTAAACCCTCCAATCTCCAGCCCATAATTTGCCTTGAAGTGTTTTAATTAATTTGTCAAGAGTCTGCACTATTTCCACCCTTTTCTGTAGATGTAATTTTTTTTCTAACTTGTGTTTACGTTTTTAGGAGGAAGTAACTTGTACTTTTTATCATACAGTTCAAATTCCTCCAGCTGTCCCAAAATGATTCACAAAGGGAGGGCAGTCACTGTTATAATGCCAGTAAATTGCAGCAACCAAATTGCACACAAGGTCCTTAGATGTGAGGGTGGAGGAGATAG
The DNA here is from genome assembly GCF_964213995.1 of Mustelus asterias. Lineage (NCBI taxonomy): Eukaryota > Metazoa > Chordata > Chondrichthyes > Carcharhiniformes > Triakidae > Mustelus > Mustelus asterias. The sequence goes on along the minus strand of NC_135821.1, from coordinate 72,987,913 downwards.
GGGAGAGACAAGGGCTTATCATATAAAGAATGGTTGATCCGGTTGGGCCTATATCCATTCAAGCTTAGAAGAATCAGAGGTGACCTTGTGGAAACATAAAAAATCCTGAAAGGTCATCTAGTTTAAAGTTTATTAGTGTCACAATAGGCTTACACTGTAATGAAGTTACTGTGAAAATCCCCTTGTCGCCACACTCCGGCACCTGTTTGGGTACATGGAGAATTTAGCATAGCCAATGCACCTAACCAGCACGTCTTTCAGACTGGGAGAACACGCAGACTCCACATAGTGACCCAAGCCAGGAATTGGATCTGGCCCCTGGTGCTGTGAGGCAGCAGTGCTAACCTCTGTGCCACCGAGCCTAGTTCTACAGTGAAGACAGTCATCGAATTTATTCAAGGCAGAGACTTGATTCGCAATGGATTTGAATGTTGAGGCAAAGTGGCATTCGGACCACAAACAGGTCAGCCATGATCTTACTGAGTGGTGGAGCAGGTTGAAGCCATGGTAAATGTGTGGGGTTACAGGGGTAGGGCACGGAGTGGGGGGGTGGGCCCTGGGTAAGATGCTCTTTTGGGGGATCAGTACAGACTCAATGAGCCAGATGGCTTCCTTCTGCACTAGGGATTTTATGATTCTAAAGGCAGAACGGCCTATTCCTAAGTCCAACTTAGTTGGTTTGCAGGTGCAGCAGGTAATTAAGAAGGCAAATGGAATTTTGTCCTTCATGGCGAGAAGGATGGAATTTAAAAAGTGAGGTTATGTTGCAGCTGTATAAGATGCTGGTGAGGCCACACCTGGAGCAGTGGGCACAGTTTTGGTCTCCTACTTGAGAAGGATATACTGGCACTGGAGGGGTTGCAGAGGAGATTCACTAGGTTGATTCCGAAGTTGAGAGCGTTGGCTTATGAGGAGAGACTGAGTAGGCTGGGGCTATACTCATTGGAATTCAGAAGAATGGTGGGGTGGGATCTTTTAGAAACATATAAAATTAGGAAGGGAATAGATCAGATAGAAGCAGGGAGGTTGTTTCCAATGGCAGGTGAAACTAGAACTAGGGGACACAGCCTCAAAATAAGAGGAAGCAGATTTAGGTTTGATTAAAGGAGGAACTTCTTCACCCAAAGGGTTGTGCATCTGTGGAATTCCCTGCCCAGTGAAGCAGTTGAGGCTACTTCATTGAATGTTTTTAAGGCACGGACAGCATGGTGGCACAGTGGTTAGCACTGTCGCCTCACAGTGCCAGGGACCCAGGTTCAATTCTCCACTTGGGTCACTGTGTGTGTGGAGTTTGCACATTCTCCGTGTGTCTGCGTGGCTTTCCTCTGGGTGCTCCGGTTTCCTCCCACAGTCCAAAGATGTGCGGGTTAGGTGAATTGGCCATGCTAAATTCTCCCTTTGTGTACCCAAACAGGCGGCGGAGTGTGGCGACTAGGGGATTTTCACAGTAACTTCATTGCAGTGTGAATGTAAGACTTCTTGTGACTAATAAGTAAACTTTGCTTTGCAAAGATAGATTTTTGAACAGTAAAGGAATTAAGGGTTATGGTGAGCGGGCGGGTAAGTGGAGCTGAGTCCACAAAAAGATCAGCCATGATCTTATTGAATGGCGGAGCAGGCTCGAGGGGCCAGATGGCCTAGTCCTGCTCCTAGTTCTTATGTTCTTATAACTTCCTATGGATTCAAGATGATAGTTGGTAGTGGGGAGGAGAATCTTTTCCCTGGTCAGCCCAAGCTCAGTGTCTGGGGCCTTAGTGGACAGTATTTCAATGCAAGCCTACTAAATCTGGCAAAAACGTTCTTTGTTGAGGAAAGCAGCGATTTCCCAACCTGGCAAAGGTAACATTCCAATAGGAATGGGTTCTGTGGCTCATCTGAAGCTGAACTCAAACCATGTATCAGCGAGTGGACAGACTAAAGCACAATCTCAGTGGCCAGTACCAAATAATTGTTACACATCTTGACTTTCGGAAGCAAAAAAAGCAAAATTTTGTAACTCAGAAATTGAAACAAAAAACGCTGCAAGCAGACAACAGGTCCGAATCTGAAAGGGAAGAAAGTTCCAGTTTTTGGTCATTTGTTTTAGTGAGGCTGTTCCTTTTCAGTGAGTTGAATCTGGATTTGGAAGCAGTGCCGCCAATTCCCAACAACCTTGCAACCCACGCTGCGCTATAGTTAAGAAAGCCCACTAACGCCGCTACTTTCTCAGGAGGCTAAGGAAATTCAGCATGTCCGCTATGACTCTCACCAACCTTTACAGATGCACCATAGAAAGCATTCTTTCTGGTTGTATCACAGCTCCTGCTCTGTCCAAGAATGCAAGAAACTACAAAGGGTCGTGAGTGAAGCCCAGCCCATGACGCAAACAAGCCTCCCGCCCATTGACCCTGTCTACACTTCCCACTGCCTTATATATAAATGACATTGGTGACTATGTGGGGGGCAGGATTAGTAAGTTTGCGGATGGCACGAAGATCGGACGCGAGCTTAACAGTAAGGCAGAGCACCTTGGGCTACAAGAAGATATAGGTGGGATGGTAAAATGGGCAGGTAAGTGACAGATGGAATTTAACCTTGAAAGATGTGAGGTGATACACTTTGGAAGGAGTAATTTGACAAGAAAGTACTCAATAAAAGGTAGGACATTAGGAAGTTCTGTGGAACAAAAGGATCTTGGCGTGTTAGTCCACAGATCCCTGAAGGCAGAAGGGCATGTTAGTAGGGTGGTGAAAAAGGCTTATGGGACACTCGCCTTTATCAATCGAGGCATAGATTACAAAAGCAGGGAAGTCATGCTGGAGTTGTATAGAACGTTGGTGAGGTCACAGCTGGAGCACTGTGTGCAGTTCTGGTCGCCACATTATCGGAAGGATATGATTGCACTGGAGGGATTGCGGAGGAGACTCACCAGGATGCTGCCTGGACTGGGAAATTTAAGTTATGAAGAGAGGTTGGGTAGGCTTGGGTTGTTTTTGTTGGAGCAGAGAAGACTGAGGGGCGACCTGATTGAGGTGTGCAAGGTTATGAGGGGTGTGGACAGAGTGGATAATGAGCAGCTGTTCCCCTTAGTTGAAGGGTCGGTCACGAGGGGATATAGGTTCAAGGTGAGGGGCAGGAGGTTTAGGGGGGATGTGAGGAAAAACCTTCTTATCCAGAGGGTGGTGACGGTCTGGAATGCGCTGCCTCGGAGGGTGGTGGAGGCGGGATGCCTCGCATTCTTTAAAATGTATCTGGATGAGCACTCAGCACATCATAACATTCAGGGCTATGGGCCAAGTGCTGGCAGATGGGATTAGGTGGGAGTTCAGGTATTTCTAATGTGTCGGTGCAGACTCGATGGGCCGAAGGGCCTTCTATGATTCTATGATAAGGTAGATCCATTCAAAAGTCTGAGGCAGCAGGGAAGAAGCTGTTCTTGAGCCGGTTGGTACGTGACCTCAGACTTTTGTATCTTTTCCTGGTGGAAGAGAGAATGTCCGGGGTGCGTGGGGTCCTTGATTAGGCTGGCTGCTTTTCCGGGTCAGTGGGAAGTGCAGATGGAGTCGATGGATGGGAGGCTGGTTTGCGTGATGGGGGAGAAAGGATGGAAAGCAAGATTAAACATTTCCTTTGTCTTTTTGTCTGTAACATCTTTGTCAATCCCCCATCACCCTTCAGTATAAATCTTGTCCTATTTTCCTTGTCTTCAGCTCTGACGAAGGGTCATCCAGACTCGAAGCGTTGGCTCTATTCTCTCTCTACAGATGCTGTCAGACCTGCTGAGATTTTCCAGCATTTTTTGTTTTTGTTTTAGATTCCAGCATCTGCAGTATTTTGCTTTTGACTGAATAAGGAATATTGGCTCAAATAGCAATGTGTTTCCTGTCTTTCTGAGGTTGGACTGAGAGGGATTAGTGACCATAGTTTGGACGTTCCTGTTCTAGATTTGATTATGGGGCAGGAAGGAGTTTTGTGTTCAAAGGGTTTTCCCAAGTGATCTGCACTAATCACTGTTTGTGCGCTTTTTTGCTATTTGTAATCAAAGCACCAGAATTCCATAGACCCGCAAGCTTTTAATTACCGCGTTAATGGTAGATTTGCAGCTTACTTTGTGTCTAAATGCCTGATGATTGTAACTAGCTTCTGACTCGTTAAACACTTGCTGCTTTACACATGACCGTGGGTGGTCTGAATACTGGTTAAGTGCTTTGCTTTTTGGCTACTCACCTCAACTTCTTTTAGCCTCCATCTTTCAGATAGAGACATGTAAGATGAAGAAGAGACCCACAAAATCTCGGCCAGCATTCCCCCATCAGCCAACAACAGATCAAAACTACTTTTAAAAAATTCATTTGTGGGACATGGGCATCGTTGGCTGGCCAGCATTTATTGCCCATCCCTAGCTGCCCTGAGAGAGCAGTTAAGTGTCAACCACATTGCTGTGACTCTGGAGTCGCATGTAGGCCAGACCAGGTAAGGACGGCAAACTTCTTTCCTGAAAGAACATTAGTGAGCCAGATGGGGCTTTTCTGACAATTGACAATGGTGTCATGGTCATCAGTAGATTCTTAATTCCAGATACTTTTTATTGAATTCAAATTCCACCATCTGCCGTGGCGGGATTCGAACCCAGATCCCCAGAACATTAGCTGAGTTTCTGGATTAATAGTCTGGTGATAATACCATTAATGTAGGTTTCCACTCCATCTGACGAAGGAGCAGCGCTCCGAAAGCTAATGGTATTTGCTACCAAATAAACCTGTTGGACTTTAACCTGGTGTTGTTAAAACTGTTACTGTACGGATTACTACCATTAGTCTTTCCCCTTGTTTTTGTGGCTATGACTCATCTTTCATTCCCTCATCCTACAGTATAAATATCTTTGATTTGATTTGATTTATTATTGTCCCATATATTAGTATACAGTGAAAACTAGTGTTTCTTGCATGCTATACAGACAAAGCATACCGTTCATAGAGAAGGAAAGGAGAGAGTGCAGAATGTAGTGTTACAGCCATAGCTAGGGTGTAGAGAAAGATCAACTTAATATAAGGTAGATCCATTCAAAAGTCTGACAGCAGCAGGTAAGAAGCTGTTCTTGAGTCGGTTGGTACATGACCTCAGACTTTTGTATCTTTTTCCCGACGGGAGAAGGTGGAAGAGAGAATGTCCGGGGTGCGTGGGGTCCTTAATTATGCTGGCTGCTTTTCCGAGGCAGCTGGAAGTGTAGACAGAGTCAATGGATGCGAGGCTGGTTTGCGTGATGGATTGGGCTTCATTCATTGGCCCTTTGTAGTTCCTTGCGGTCCCACTTTCTCCCACTTTCTATGCCTTTTAGCTTTGACAAAGGGTGACCGGGACTCGAAATGTCAGCTCTTTTCTCTCCTTACAGATGCTGCCAGACCTGCTGAGATTTTCCAGCATTTTCTCTTTCGGTTTCAAAATACTGCGGATGCTGGAATCTGAAACGAAAACTGAAAATGCTGGAAAATCTCAGCTGGCCTGACAGCATCTGTAAGGAGAGATAAGAGCTGACGTTTCGAGTCTGAGTGGCTTTATCAGGAGAATTGTTTTATGAACAACAATAGGTTAATTGATCATCCATTTTGTTTGCTGCTTGTGTGGCCTTTGCTGTGTGTGGGTTAGCTGCTGTACCTTCCGTACGATCCTTCGGAAGGTGGTGGTGAGCTGCCATCTTAGATAGATAGATACCCTACAGTGCAGAAAGAGGTCCTTCGGCCCATCGAGTCTGCACCGACCACAATCCCACCCAGGCCCTATCCCCATATCCCACCCACTAATCCCTCTAACCTAGACATCTCAGGACTCGAAGGGGCAATTTTAGCATGGCCAATCAACCTAACCTGCACATCTTTGGACGGTGGGAGGAAACCGGAGCACCCGGAGGAAACCCACGCAGACACGAGGAGAATGTGCAAACTCCACACAGACAGTGACCCAAGCCAGGAATCGAACCCAGGTCCCTGGAGCTGTGAAGCAGCAGTGCTAACCACTGTGCTACCGTGCCGCCCTTGAACGGCTGCAGTACATGTGGTGTAGGTACATCCACTGTGCTGTTCGGGAGGGAGTTCCAGAATTTTCACCCAGTGACAGTGAAGGAACAGCCGATATCTTTCCAAGTCGGGATGGTGTGTCACTTGGAGGGGAACTTGCAGGTAGTGGTGTTCCCAGGTATCTGCTGCCCTTAAGTTTAAAGTTTATTAGTGTCACAAGTAGGCTTACATTCACACTACAATGAAGTTACTGTGAAAATCCCCCAGTCGCCACACTCCGGCTCCTGTTCAGGTACACTGAGGGTGAATTAAGCATGGCCAGTGCACCCTAACCAGTACGTCCTTTGGACTGTGGGAGGAAACCGGTGAGCCTGGAGGAAACCCACACGGACACGGGGAGTACGTGCAGACTCCACACAGACAATGACCTGAGCCGGGAATCGAACCCAGGTCCCTGGCACTGTGAGGCAGCAGTGCTAACCACTGTGCCACTGTACCACACATTGGGGTACAAATCTCCCCCATGCACTGAATGGAAGGGTCTGCTCTTGAGCAAAAATGGAGAAAACATATCCTCGGATGGGGGAGTCTGGAACACGGTCCAAGACCATAAAAGTGAATGAAGATCCCCAGAGATTAATGTCCAGGAAGCAGTTCTTTACACAAAGAGTCGCAGTAATGTGGACTGTTTCCCCCACAAACATCACTCAAGGTCTGGGGTCAATTTCAGTGACACTGATAAGATTTCTGTTGTGTAAGCATACTTGTTATGTGATATGTACCTACACCACATGCACTGCAGCCGTTCAAGATGGCAGCTCACCACCACCTTCTGAAGGATCGTACGGAAGGTACAGCAGCTAACCCACACACAGCAAAGGCCACACAAGCAGCAGACAAAATGGATGATCAATTAATCTATTGTTGTTCATAAAACAATGTAGATCAGCATTACTGAATGTTGTTGGATCAGCATTATTCCTTAAATTGGGTTTGAGAAGCTCTCATTGAACAAGAACTAAAAAATAGAATCATAGAATCCCTGCAGTGCAGAAGGAGACCATTTGGCCCATCGAGCCTGCACTGACCACAATCCCACCCAGGTCCTATTCCTGTAAACCTACAAATTTACCCTCCACTCCCCCTGACACTAAGGGGCAATTTAGCATGGCCAACGCACCTAACCTGCACATCCTTGGACCGTGGGAGGAAACCGTGTCACAGGCTCATAGGCTGGAGGAAGTAGATGTTCGGAGGGAAGATGTACTAGCAATTTTGAATAAACTGAAGGTTGATAAGTCCCCTGGGCCTGATTAAATATATCCTAGGATTCTTTGGGAGGCAAGGGATGAGATAGCAGAGCCTTTGGCATTGATCTTTGGGTCCCCACTGTCCACGGGGGTGGTGCCAGAGGACTGGAGAGTGGCGAATGTTGTTCCTCTGTTTAAGAAAGGGAATCGAAATGACCCTGGTAATTATAGGCCAGTTAGTCTTACTTCGGTGGTCGGTAGGTTGATGGAAAAAGTCCTTAAGGGATAGGATTTACGACCATTTAGAAAGATGCAGCTTAATCCGGGATAGTCAGCACGAATTCGTGAAGGGCAAGTCTTGCCTCACAAATTTGATAGAAATTTTTGAGGAGGTAACTAAGTGTGTTGATGAAGGTAGTGCAGTTGATGTCATATACATGGATTTTAGTAAAGCGTTTGATAAAGTCCCCCATGGTCGGCTTATGAAGAAAGTAAGGGATAGAGGGAGGTTTGGCTGATTGGATAGGTAACTGGCTATCTATGAGGACGGTCTAAACCGGGATGTTGGATTTATGTCACATTATCAGTAACCCCCACAGCTTGACTCCTGGACTTGCACGATTTCACAAGCTGTACTGTCTGGAGACAATACACATCTCTTTAACCTGTGTTGAATGCTCCCTCCACCCACATTGTCTGTGCATTTAAGACCTGGCTGGCTGTAGAGATTTGCATTCTAATCAGTATTCTGTAATTTGATTTCTGTGTCTGTGCCCTGTTTGAGAACAGAGACCACTCCATCTGACGAAGGAGCATTGCTCCGAAAGCTTATGGTATTTGCTACCAAATAAACCTGTTGGACTTTAACCTGGTGTTGTGAGACTTCTTACTGTATCTAACTGAAGACAGAGGGTGGTGGTGGATGGAAAATTTTCAGACTGGAAACCGGTTACCAGCGGAGTGCCACAGTGATCAGTGCTTGGTCCTCTGCTATTTGTAATTTTTATAAGTGACTTGGAGGAGGAGGCTGAAGAGTGGATCAGTAAATTTGCTGATGACACCAAAATTGGTGGAGTAGTGAATGAGATGGAGGACTGTTGTAGGCTGCAAAGAGATATAGATAGGATGCAAAGCTGGGCTGAAAAATGGCAAATGGAGTTTAACCCTGATAAATGCAAGGTGATTCATTTTGGTAGGACAAATTTGAATATGGATTACAGGGTCAAAGGTAGGGTTCTGAAGAATGTGGAGGAACAGAGAGATCTTGGGGTTCATATTCACAGATCTCTGAAGGTTGCCACTCCACACAGACAGTGACCCGGCTTGGGTCACTGTCTGTGTGGAGTTTGCACATTCTCCTTGTGTCTGCGTGGGTTTCCTCCGGGTGCTCCGGTTTCCTCCCACAGTCCAAAGATGTGTGGGTTAGGTTGATTGGCCATGCTAAAATTGCCCCTTAGTGTCCTGAGATGCGTGGGTTAGAGAGATTAGCGGGTAAATATGTAGGGATAAGGGGGTAGGGATTGTGGTCGGTGCAGACTCGATGGGCCAAATGGCCTCTTTCTGCACTGTAGGGCTTCTATGATTCTTCTATGATTCTAAGTGGATAGAGCCGTGAAGAAGGCCTATAGTGTGTTGGCGTTCATTAACAGGGGGTTTGAGTTTAAGAGCCGTGGGGTTATGCTGCAACTGTACAGGACCTTGGTGAGACCACATTTGGAATATTGTGTGCAGTTCTGGTCACCTCACTATAAGAAGGATGTGGAAGCGCTGGAAAGAGTGCAAAGGAGATTTACCAGGATGCTGCCTGGTTTGGAGGGTAGGTCTTATGAGGAAAGGTTGAGGGAACTTGGGCTTTTCTCTTTGGAGCGGAGGAGGTTGAGAGGAGACTTGATAGAGGTTTATAAGATGATGAGGGGGATAGATAAAGCGAACGTTCAAAGACTATTTCCTCGGGTGAATGGGGGAGCGGTAACTAGGGGGCATAACTATAGGGTTCATGGTGGGAGATATAGGAAGGATGTCCGAGGTAGGTTTTTTACTCAGAGAGTGGTTGGGATGTGGAATGGACTGCCTGCAGGGATAGTGGAGTCAGACACTTTAGGAACATTTAAGAAGCTATTGGATAGGCACATGGAGTACTTCGGGATGATAGGGAGGAAATAGCTTGATCTGGGTTTCAGACAAAGCTCGGCACAACATCGTGGGCCGAAGGGCCTGTTCTGTGCTGTACTGTTCTATGTTCTATGTAAACCGGCGCACCCAGAGGAAACCCACGCAGACACAGGGAGAACGTGCAAACTCCACAAAGACAGTGACCGGAGGCCAGAATCGAACCTGGGTCCCTGGCGCTGTGAGGCTAACTGCTGTGCCAAATAAAACTGTTCCCAACTCAACACTGATCAACATTCATCCCAAAAGAGAGGAGAATGGTGTGAGAAATGGAAAGCTATCCTGAGAGACTGCGCTGCTTAGATTGGACTGATACATCTTGAGCCGTACATGGCATAAACATGCCTAATCACACGTGGTAAATGGTCAGTCACACTGAACATATTTCTGCACCTTTTAACTTTTACAGCAAATCCCTGGAAAAGTGTCACTAACGGTGCTTATGGAAGATCCTGTAAATCCGATGGCAAGAACAGTGATCCAATAGCCAAAACCGACATGCCCCGCATCGAGGTGCTAATCAAAATCCCTGTTCTGATGTGTGTGGGGGGAGGAGGAGGGTGGCGGTGGGGGGATGGTTGAGATGTCTGATGCAGGACTCCCAAGGCAACTGCTCCATGCTGAACCCAGTCGTGGCAGGAGATCTTAGGAACACCCTCAAAGTATCCCTGAAGCGAAGAGGGTACAACCTCAGGCTAAAGGGACGATCCTTTAAAACAGAGATGAGGAGGAATTTCTTCAGCCAGAGAGTGGTGAATCTGTGGAACTCTTTGCCGCAGAAGGCTGTGGAGGCCAGGTCATTGAGTGTCTTTAAGACAGAGATAGATAGGTTCTTGATTGATAAGGGGATCAGGGGTTATGGGGAAACGGCAGGAGAATGGGGGTGAGAAAAATATCAGCCATGATTGAATGGCGGAGCAGATTCGATGGGCCGAGTGGCCTAATTCTGCTCCTATGTCTTATGGTCTAATGGAAACATCCAGTTGAATGAAGGAAGTAAAAACAGATGGTTCTGGATAAACTCAGCGGGTCGGGCAGCTTCTGTGGAGAGAGAGAGAGAGAGTTACCATTTTGGGTCTAAATGGCCCTTCTCACAGAACTGAAAGTCCCTAGCTTGTGACTGATCGAAATGGAGAAGGTTTATTTGGGAGACAGGAAACAGAGCGAGAGGCAGCAAGAAGTTGCTTTTATTTAACTGATTCGTGGGACATGGGCATCACTGGCTGGCCAGCATTTATTGCCCATCCCTAGTTGCCCTTGAGAAGGTGGTGGTGAGCTGCCTTCTCGAATCGATGCAGTCCACGTGCTGTGGGTTGACCCACAATGCCGTTAGGGAGGGAATTCCAGGATTTTGACCCAGCGACTGCCTGTGATGGTGTATTCTGTCTTATTAGCACATCAGATCCATAGAATGAACTTCCTGTACTACTTCCCCCCAGGTTTTGGATTCTACCTATTATACTGCAGGCAGGAACACGCAGAGATGGATCAAGGTCAGAAACTTCCAAATAACTCATCCAGCAAATCCTTCCAACCAATTTCCCCTCACTGGACCTGAAACATCTCCGAAACCCAGGAAACTGGGCGATCGATCCTGTGGGACTGTCGAAGAGGAAGATGACTTTTCACAGAATGGTCACAGCACAGAAGGAGGACATTCGATCCATTATGTCTGTGCCTGCCCATGGGCGACACAGTGGTTGGCACTGCTGCCTCACAGCGCCAGGGACCCGGGTTCAATTCCCGGCTTGGGTCACTGTCTGTGTGGAACAAAGAACAAAGAACAATACAGCACAGGAACAGGCCCTTCGGCCCTCCAAGCCCGTGCCGCTCCCTGGTCCAAACGAGACCATTCTTTTGTATCCCTCCATTCCCACTCCGTTCATATGGCTGTCTAGATAAGTCTTAAACGTTCCCAGTGTGTCCGCCTCCACCACCCTGCCTGGCAGCGCATTCCAGGCCCCCACCACCCTCTGTGTAAAATATGTCCTTCTGATATCTGTGTTAAACCTCCCCCCCTTCACCTTGAACCTATGACCCCTCGTGAACGTCACCACTGACCTGGGGAAAAGCTTCCCACTGTTCACCCTATCTATGCCTTTCATAATTTTATACACCTCTATTAAGTCTCCCCTCATCCTCCGTCTTTCCAGGGAGAACAACCCCAGTTTACCCAATCTCTCCTCATAACTAAGCCCCTCCATACCAGGCAACATCCTGGTAAACCTCCTCTGTACTCTCTCCAAAGCCTCCACGTCCTTCTGGTAGTGTGGCGACCAGAACTGGACGCATTATTCCAAATGAGGCCGAACCAACGTTCTATACATCTGCACCATCAGACCCCAACTTTTATACTCTATTTACATGTTCTCCCTGTGTCTCTGTGGGTTTCCTCCGGGTGCTCTGGTTTCCTCCCATAGTACAAAGATGTGGGGTTTAGGTTGATTGGCCATGCTAAATTGAAAAATTTTCTTTCTCATATTGCTTTTACTTCTTGTGCCAATTCCTGAGCCAACTGGAGACTCCAGTAATTTGATCGTGCAAATTCGGGAGGTGCTAAATCTGCCAAACATGATAAACAAAATAAAACAACAGAGCAGCTGATCTTTGCTGAGTTATTTTCTGTAGCCTCGGATAGATTGCGAATTCCTTGCTGCTGGTTGGGGCGATTTTGTGTAACAGTCTCCACAAGATGGCAGTATTACTCCTTCTTTGTGATCAACATTCCCTCCCTGAGCAGGTCTTATGTTGAAATTAAAGTTATCCACTCAGATAAAGTCTCATTATGGATTTTACGATCTTACTGTCCCTGCATACTTTAGAAGGGAAACCACCAGACAATAAGTTTGTGGAAAAGATTTTTGCCTCTTCACATCACATGGCAACTCACTGACCACTGAGTTGGTTCATTACCCAACCAGACTCGTTAGGAAAGATCCCCCAGATTCCTTCTACCTGCAAGGGAAACACGGGTTTCCTTGTGCTTCTTTCTGTTTAGTATTTGCTGCTCACAATGTGGTCTCCTCTACACTAGGGAGAACAAACACAGACTGTCGAACACCTCATAGAATCCCTAAAGGAGGCCATTTGGCCCATCGAGTATGCACTGACAACAATCCTACCCAGTGTGGTGAACCATAGATGGTTACCACTATGGGTACTGAACCATAGATGGTTATCACTATGGGTACTTGTACATATGTTACTCTTGTTACTGTTGGGGTTAGGGTTGGGGTGTTCCACCTGTTGGTATTGTTCTGTGGTACACTCCGGTTGGCTCCGCCTACCTATAGGAGTATAAAGGTCACTGCACTTCCAAGTGACCCTTTAGTCTGGGATTGTATTGTTAAGCAGTATGCTCCATTCTTGTTGCTAATAAAAGCCTTTATTTCCCGGGTACGATCCAGCCTCCCGAGTGAATTAATCGCGCATCAATTTTATTAGTAACAATTTTTGGTTGAAGAGAAAAAAAAACCATGGAGCAAATGTTAAAACCCGATCGGCTAACCTTAGATCCGCGTGCCGCTGGAGCGTCGAACACTTTCGACCATTGGTTGAAGTGTTTTCAGGATTATATCGACGCCTCAACAGCAGTCCAAAACGACGCCGATAGATTGCGGGTCCTCCACACAAGGGTAAGCGACACTGTGTATGCAACAATCCGTGATGCCCAAGACTACAAAGGGGCCATCGAACTACTTAAGAAGCTGTACAACAAACCGCCAAACGAGATTCATGCTCGTCACCTACTAACCACTCGACGGCGGCAGCCCAGCGAAACGACGGGACAGTACCTGCACGAACTTCAGCAGCTAGCCAGAGCCTGTAATTGCAAGCCAGTGTCGGCTATTCAATACACTAACGATCTGATCCGAGATGCGTTCGTGGCGGGAATCGGCTCATCCTGCCTGCGGCTGCTAGAGCAAGGTAACTTAGACCTAGCTAAGACGGTGGAATTGGCTGATGCGATGGAAACGGCCTCCAGAAGTCTAGAAACTTACCCCACCGACCACGTGGGAACATCGTGGCACCTACAGCCACCGACTCAACTCTACCCAGCGGCTCCTAGGAACTGCGCGATCGTGCTTTCAACCTCGGACCTGATGGCGGCGGCAGCTCCAGGTGGCCCGCGGTGCTATTTCTGTGGATTGGCAAAGCACCGTCGTCAGCGATGTCCGGCCAGAACGGTATTTTGCTCCGCGTGTGGGAAGAAAGGGCACTACGCTAAAGTGTGCCGAGCGAAACCACCTTCGAAGCCAAGCAGTGCTGCGTGTGACTCTCCAGGATCTGTCTCCTCGTCTCCAGCTTCGTCGATGTCTTCAACCACGTGCGATTCACGAGCGCCGCCATTCCTGAGGACGACGACGCAAGACACGTGCGACCTGCGAGTGCCGCCACTTTCAACGCCATCGACCACGTGCGATCCATGGGCGCAGCCATTTTGGTCAACACCGACCGCAGACGACCAGCAGGGGTCCTCATCATCAACCATCTCAGCTGCCTGCAGTTGCACTCAAGATTCAACGGTGGCGTCAATCATCCTGGACCAGGCCAAGCCTCACAGACTCGACAAGTCCATGATGGACATAGAGGTAAACGGACGCCTGATACATTGTCTGTTTGACAGCGGGAGCACGGAGAGTTTCATTCATCCAGACACCGTGAAACGGTGCGGTCTCCGAGTACAGAGTGTCAGACAGACAATTTCTATGGCGTCGAGGTCCCGATCTGTTACCGTTCTTGGGAGCTGCGTGGTAAACCTAACGGTGCAGGGCACAGTTTATGAGAACTTCAGGCTCCTCGTGTTACCGCACCTTTGCGCTCTGATACTCCTGGGACTAGACTTTATGGTCCACCTGAGGAGTGTGACCCTGCAGTACGATGGGCCACTCCCTCCACTTTCAGTGGGAGAACAGCAGCCTCCAAATTGCCCAGCGCGCTCCACGTGGAGTCTCTCGACACTCAGAATCACCCCGCCGTCTTTATTTGAAAATCTCGTGCCAGGCTGCAAGCCCATCGCAACTAAGAGCAGGCGTTACAGTGCTGAGGATCGGATCTTTATTCAATCTGAGGTTCAGCAGCTCCTCAGGGAAGGGATCATTCAACCTAGCACTAGCCCATAGAGAGCACAAGTTGTGGTGGTTAAGACTGGAGACAAGCCCCGGATGGTCATAGACTATAGTCAGACCATTAATAGATACACGCAGCTGGACGCGTACCCTCACCTGCGCATATCTGACATGGTCAACCAGATTGCGCAGTACCGGGTGTTCTCCACCATTGACTTGAAGTCAGCTTACCACCAGCTCCCCATTCGCCCAGAGGACCGAAAATATACGGCCTTTGAGGCGGATGGTCGTCTCTACCACTCCTTAAGGGCCCCCTTTGGCGTCACTAATGGGGTCTCGGTCTTCCAGCGTGCAATGGACCGAATGGTGGACCAAAACGGGCTACGGGCTACCTTCCCGTACTGGACAACGTCACTATCTGCGGCCATGACCAGCAGGACCACGATGCCAATCTCCTAAAGTTTTTACGCACTGCGTCTCGCCTGAATCTGACCTATAACAGGGAGAAGTGTGTATTTGGCAAGCGCCGCCTAGCAATTCTCGGATACGTGGTGGAAAACGGGGTCCTCGGCCCTGATCCAGACCGTATGCGTCCCCTCCTTGAACTTCCCCTACCCACTAGCGTCAAGGCACTGAGAAGATGCTAAGGCTTCTTTTCGTATTACGCACAGTGGGCGGACAAAGCCCGTCCGCTCATAAAGTCTACCTGTTTTCCCCTGGCAGCAGAGGCTCGCTTAGCCTTTGAAGGGATAAAAGCTGACATCGCGAAAGCCACGATGCACGCTGTCGATGAGTCCATCCCCTTCCAGGTGGAGAGTGATGCATCTGATTTCACCCTGGCCGCCACACTTAACCAGGCGGGCAGGCCCGTCGCCTTTTTCTCTCGCACCCTCCAAGGCCCTGAAATTCAGCACTCCGCTGTGGAAAAAGAGGCTCAGGCCATTGTGGAGGCCGTCCGGCATTGGCGCCATTACTTGGCTGGAAAACGATTCACCCTGCTCACGGACCAGCGGTCCGTGGCATTCATGTTCAACAACACGTTAAGGGGTAAGATCAAAAATGATAAAATCTTGAGGTGGAGAATCGAACTCTCCACCTACAACTATGATATCATGTACCGTCCGGGGAAGCTCAATGAGCCCTCAGATGCCCTGTCGCGTGGAACATGTGCCAGTGTGCAGGAGGACCGGCTACAGGCCCTCCACAATGATCTCTGCCATCCGGGGATCACTCGGCTCTTCCATTTTGTAAAGGCCCGGAATCTACCCTACTCCGTAGAGGATGTCAGGTCGATAACTCGAAGCTGCCAGGTATGTGCTGAATGCAAGCCGCACTTCTACCGACCTGACAGGGCACACCTCATTAAGGCCACTCGCCCTTTTGAAAGACTGAGTGTTGATTTCAAGGGCCCCCTTCCTTCGACAGACCGGAATGTGTACTTCCTCAACGTGGTTGACGAGTACTCCCGATTCCCTTTTGCCATTCCCTGTTCAGACATGTCCGCTGCCACGGTCATCAAAGCCTTGCGGGATCTTTTCACCCTGTTCGGCTACCCCAGTTATATCCACAGCGATAGGGGTTCGTCGTTTATGAGCGACGACTTGAGGCAATACCTGCTCTCTAAAGGAATTGTCTCAAGTAGGACTACGAGTTACAACCCCAGGGGTAATGGGCAGGTCGAAAGAGAAAACGCTACAGTCTGGAAGGCTGTCTTACTGGTGTTGAGGTCTAAGGGTCTTCCAGTCTCCCGTTGGCAAGAGGTACTTTCTGATGCGCTCCATTCAATCCGGTCCCTCCTGTGTACGGCAACCAACACTACCCCACATGAGCGGATGTTTGCCTTCCCTAGGAAGTCTTCCTCTGGGACCTCACTGCCGTCTTGGTTGACGTACTCAGGACCTGTTCTCCTGCAGCGGCATGTTAGGGCCCGCAAGTCCGACCCTTTGGTTGAACAGGTCCATCTCCTTCACGCCAACCCTCAATATGCCTATGTAGCATATCCTGACGGGCGAGAGGACACGGTCTCTATTCGAGATCTTGCGCCTGCAGGGGACCTGGAAACCCCCGTCGCTCCCACACCCCTGGTTAGGGACCCCTTGCCCTTTATCTCCCCTCCTGACACGGCGCGGGCAGTATCGGGACCACCACTTAATCCTCTTACTCCCTTGTACAGCTTGCCTGAGTCCAGGAGATTGTCGCCACCTCGTGATCCACCCATCCGTGAGGAACTGGAGGAGTCACTGGACACCGCCTTGGAGAGAGGGTCATCACGGTCACCAGAACCGGCGCTACCGCCAGTGTTGAGGAGGTCGCAGAGACGGTGCGGTCCTCCGATACGACTGAACTTGTGATTATATGAACAGTTGTTCTGTTTTTTTTGCCCCACCGGCCTTTGTTTTTAAAGGAGGGGTGAATGTGGTGAACCATAGATGGTTACCACTATGGGTACTTGTACATATGTTACTCTTGTTACTGTTGGGGTTAGGGTTGGGGTGTTCCACATGTTGGTATTGTTCTGTGGTACACTCCGTTTGGCTCCGCCTTCCTATAGGAGTATAAAGGTCACCGCACTTCCAAGTGACCTTTTAGTCTGGGATTGTATTGTTAAGCAGTATGCTCCATTCTTGTTGCTAATAAAAGCCTTTATTTCCCGGGTACGACCTAGCCTCCCAAGTAATTTAATCGCGCATCACCCAGGCCCTATCCCTGTAACCCCACATAATCCCCCTGACACTAAGGGGCAATTCCACCCAGACCTCTTCCCTGTAACCCCAAGTATTTACCCCGCTAATCCCCCTAACCTACACATCTCCCTTTACTCCTGATTCCGAGCTTCCTGTTATCCCCGTTCTCCACATCGCTCCCACTCCGACCCCTTTGCCCTTGCCCCGCTGCAGTGTTCCGACGAAGCTCAACACAAGCTCAAGGAGCAACAGCCCCCCCCCCCCCCTCCGCCCCCCGCACCCCCGCCCCCCATCCCCCAGCTTTCATAACATCAGTGGGTGACATGGTGGCAGAGTGGTTAGCACAGCTGCCTCACAGTGCCAGGAACCCGGGTTCGATTCCAGCCTCAAATCACTGTATGGAGTTTGCACATTCTCCCCGTGTCTGTGTGGGTTTCCTCCGGGTGCTCTGGTTTCCTCCCACAGTCCAAAGATGTGTGGGTTAGGTTGATTGGCCATGCTAAATTGCCCCTTAGCGTTAGCAGGACTAGCTAGGGTAAATACTTGGGGTTATGGGGATAGGGCCTGAGCGGGATTGTTGTCAGTGTGGGCTCGATGGGCTGAATGGCCTTCTTCTGCACTGTAGGATTCGATGATTCAATGAAAAACAGAAAATGCTGGAAAATCTCAGTAGGTCTGACAGTGTCTGTGGAGAGAGAATCGAGCCAACGTTTCGAGTCTGGGTGACCCTTCGTCAGAGCTCCATCTTTCAGTTTGGCACTCTGCAGTCTTCTGGATTCAACATTCTGAGTTCAACAATTCCAGATCATAACCTCAGCCTCCATCGTCTTCTACCTGGTGTTTATTATCGAGGTTCAGCCTTGTTTTGTTTCCTTATCTCTCTGTGCTGCTTTCCGATAGCTGCTTTGTAGCTGCTCACACCTCACCTGGACACATCTTCCATTTCCTTCCCATCCCCATAGCCACTCTCTTTGGTTCTTGTACCACCAGACATTTCCAATCCCCCCTGGCCTCCTCCTTATCACTGACCTTCTCCTCTCCCCCGCCCCCCCCCCGCCCCCATCACCGCTCTCCCTGACGCTGCTTCCACCTGCGAACATCCAATTACATTTCTACCTTCCATCAGTTCTGACGAAAGGTCATCAGGCCGTAACATTAACTTTATTTCTCTCTCCCCAGAAATCAAAGCAGAAAACGCTGGATAAACTCAGCAGGTCTGGCAGCATCTGTGGAGTGAGAAAGAGTTAACGTTTGGAGCCCAATGAGACTTGTTGTCGGAACCGAGCCTCTCCCACAGATGCTGCCCAGTCCGAGTGTTTGCAGCATTTTCTGTTCATCTTCTCCTGGGTTGTATTTCTGCAGTGTGCTGCCTCACTCATCACATCTGGATAGCGCTGAGAGGTCGAATATCTTGGATCTCAATCTCCATAGAATCATAGACTCCTTCAGTGCAGAAGAAGGCCATTCGGCCCGTCGAGTCTGCACCGAACACAATTCCTTCCAGGCCCTAATCACATAGAATCATAGAATCCTACAGTGCAGAAAGAGGCCATTCGGCCCATCGAGTCTGCACCAACCACAATCCCACCCAGGCCCTATCCACATATCCCTACACATTTACCCACTAACCCCTCTAACCTCTGCATCCCGGGACACTAAGGGGCAATTTAGCATGGCCAATCAACCGAGCCCGCATATCTTTGGCATGTGGGAGGAAACCGGAGCACCCGGAGGAAAACCACGCAGACACAGGGAGAATGTGCAAACTCCAATCAGAGAGTGACCCAAGCCGGGATTCGAACCCAGGTCCCTGGAGCTGTGAAGCAGCAGTGCTAACCACTGTGCTACCGTGCCGCCCGTTTACAAAGGAAGATAAAGTAAAGTAAAGTTTATTTATTAGTCACAAGTAAGGCTTACATTAACACTGCAATGAAGTTATTGTGAAATTCCCCTAGTCGTCACACTCTGGTGCCTGTTCGGGTCAATGCACCCTAACCAGCACGTCTTTCAGAATGTGGGAGCAAACTGGAGCACCCACAGTGATGCACCATCAATCGAGCAAAGACTAGTTTGTATGCAAGAACAAATAGGCTACCGGTAGCTTTGCTACCGTGCCACCACATAACCCCACCTATTTATCCTATTAAACCCCCTGACACTAAGGGGCAATTTAGCATGGCCAATCAACCTAACCCGCACATCTTTGGATTGTGGGAGGAAACCGGAGCACCTGGAGGAAACCCACGCAGACACGGGGAGAATGTGCAGACTCCACACAGACAGTGACACAAGCCGGGAATTGAACCCAGGTCCCTGGTGCTTTGAGGCAGCAGTGCTAACCACTCTGCCACCATAGGTACAGAGGAAAACCCAATTAGCCAGGACCCGCTGTCCTGATTTGTCTGTTAACGCCAACTGAAGATAGGATTTGACCAAATTTAGATGTTTTTCAAGTAGATAAGAAACTGAAGCAAGAATAGTCCACGCCACTTAATAAAATTATCTCAAATCCCCAATCCTTCCACTTGACCCCAAATCTATTACTTCCCTTTAAGCCCAAACGTTGCTGTTGTTGTGGGAGTGACTACCGGGCAGCACGGTAACACAGTGCTTAGCACAAAGAACAAAGAACAAAGAACAGTACAACACAGGAAACAGGCCCTTCGGCCCTCCAAGCCTGTGCCGCTCCTTGGTCCAACTAGACCAATTGTTTGTATCCCTCCATTCCCAGGCTGCTCATGTGACTATCCAGGTAAGTCTTAAACGATGTCAGCGTGCCTGCCTCCACCACCCTACTTGGCAGCGCATTCCAGGCCCCCACCACCCTCTGTGTAAAAAACGTCCCTCTGATGTCTGAGTTATACTTCGCCCCTCTCAGCTTGAGCCCGTGACCCCTCGTGATCGTCACCTCCGACCTGGGAAAAAGCTTCCCACTGTTCACCCTATCTATACCCTTCATAATCTTGTATACCTCTATTAGATCTCCCCTCATTCTCCGTCTTTCCAAGGAGAACAACCCCAGTCTACCCAATCTCTCCTCATAGCTAAGACCCTCCATACCAGGCAACATCCTGGTAAACCTTCTCTGCACTCTCTCCAATGCCTCCACGTCCTTCTAGTAGTGCGGCGACCAGAACTGGACGCAGTACTCCAAATGTGGCCTAACCAGCGTTCTATACAGCTGCATCATCAGACACCAGCTTTTATACTCTATACCCCGTCCTATAAAGGCAAGCATACCGTATGCCTTCTTCACCACCTTCCCCACCTGTGTTGCCACCTTCAAGGATCCGTGGACCTGCACATCTAGGTCCCTCTGTGTTTCTATACTCCTGATGACTCTGCCATTTATTGTATAACTCCTCCCTACATTATTTCTTCCAAAATGCATCACTTCGCATTTATCCGGATTAAACTCCATCTGCCACCTCTCCGCCCAATTTTCCAGCCTATCTATATCCTGCTGTATTGCCCGACAATGCTCTTCGCTATCCGCAATTCCAGCCATCTTCGTGTCATCCGCAAACTTGCTGATTACACCAGTTACACCTTCTTCCAAATCATTTATATATATCACAAATAGCAGAGGTCCCAGTACAGAGCCCTGCGGAACACCACTGGTCACAGACCTCCAGCCGGAAAAAGACCCTTCGACCACTACCCTCTGTCTCCTATGGCCAAGCCAGTTCTCCACCCATCTAGCCACTTCTCCTTGTATCCCATGAGCCTTAACCTTCTTAACCAACCTGCCATGTGGGACTTTGTGAAATGCCTTACTGAAATCCATATAGACGACATCCACGGCCCTTCCTTCATCAACTGCTGCCTCATAGTGCCAGGGACCCAAGTTCAATTCCCAGCTTGGGTCACTGCCTGTTTGGAGTTTGCACATTCTCCCCATGTCTGCGTGGGTTTCCTGTGTGTGGTAAACCACTGTTAGCTTATTACCTGTATATGTGACATGCTTGGACACATCCCTGCCGGCCCTACCCGAGACCGCCCCCCCCCGGTCCAGGTATAAAGGCGACTGCTCCCCACCCCCCTGCCTCAGTCTGGACCAGTTCATCGGCATGGGTGTGCTCCAAGTCTTTTGCTAATAAAAGCCTATTTGTTCTTGCATACAAACTAGTCTTTGCTCGATTGATAGTGCATCACTGTGGGTGCTCCAGTTTGCTCCCACATTCTGAAAGATGTGCTGGTTAGGGTGCATTGACCCGAACAGGCACCAGAGTGTGGCGACTAGGGGAATTTCACAATAACTTCATTGCAGTGTTAATGTAAGCCTTACTTGTGACTAATAAATAAACTTTACTTTACTTTATCTTCCTTTGTGAATTGCAGACAGGGATTTGGGCTACAGGCCGAGATTCACATCCCTGAAACACAGCACCTCCAACACTGCAGCACTCCCTCAGTAGAACAAAGAAAAGTACAGCACAGGAACAGGCCCTTTGACCCTCCAAGCCTGTGCTGATCATGATGCCCTAAATAAACTAAATGAAAAACCTTCAGCCCTTACTCGGTCCATATCCCTCTATTCCCTCCCTATTCACCTACCCATCCAGATGCCTCTTAAGCGTTGTTAATGTGTCTGCTTCCACCACCTCCTCTGGCAGGGCTGAACTGCAGAGTTAGTGTTTTTTCTATTTGAAATGTCATCACTCTGAAATGTTAACCCTGTCTCTCGCTCCCCACAGCAGCTGTCCTGATCTGTTGGCAACGTTCAGTTTCTATCTGGGAAATAATTAGAGATCTATTGAGTACAAAGTGTGACTGTCAGTGAACACTGGATAGCTTCGGTGAATCGTATCTGCCAGGCCGGTCCCAATAACAGCCAGCAGAAGCCCCTCCGTGAGGCCCCCGGAGGCGCTGTTCAAATCCACTCGGACTGGCCGCAAAACGCAGGTTAGTGAGAGTCAGGCTGTCCCTCCAATCACAGGCCGCTCCTTTCCCGCTCTGTAAGGAGTGAACCTATCAGCAGCAAATGAGGGAGAGAAACAGTCTCTGATTGGAGGAGCAGTGAACACCGGCGGCAGTGAAGGTGCTGAGGGCCGCCAGGCCCAAAGGAAAAGCGAGGCTGGAGCCTGGGGAGGAGATGGTGCCCTGTGGATGTGTGAGAGTGAGGGTAGGAGTGAGAGAGTGAGGGTAGGAGTGATAGAGTGAGGGTAGGAGTGAGAGAGTGAGGGTAGGAGTGAGAGAGTGAGGGTAGGAGTGAGAGAGTGAGGGTAGGAGTGAGAGAGTGAGGGTAGGAGTGAGAGAGTGAGGGTAGGAGTGAGTATGTGTCTATCTCACTCCCAGGCTCAAGTTTCTCTCTCTCACTCGCATGCACACACACACACATTAGGTGAGGATGAGTGAGTGAGTGAGTGAGTGAGTGAGTGAATGAGTGAGTGAGTGAGTGAGTGGGTGAGCGTACTGAGACTGGGAGTGATTGAGTGAGTGAATGAATGAGTGAGTGAGTGAGTGAGTGTGCTGAGACTGGGAGTGAGTGAGTGAGTGAGTGAGTGAATGAATGAATGAGTGAGTGAGTGAGTGAGTGAGTGAGTGAGTGAGTGAGTGAGTGTGCTGAGACTGGGTGTGAGTGAGTGAGTGAGTGAGCGTACTGAGACTGTGAGTGAGTGAGTGAGTGAATGAATGAGTGAGTGAGTGAATGAATGAGTGTGCTGAGACTGTGAGTGAGTGAGTGAGTGAATGAATGAGTGAGTGAGTGAGTTAGTGAGTGTGCTGAGACTGGGTGTGAGTGAGTGAGTGAGCGTACTGAGACTGGGAGTGAGTGAGTGAGTGAGTGAATGAATGAGTGAGTAAGTGAGCGTACTGAGACGGAGTGAGTGAGTGAGTGAGTGAATGAGTGAGTGAGTGAGTGAGTGTGCTGAGACTGGGAGTGAGCGAGCGAGTGAGTGAGCGTGCTGAGACTGGGTGTGAGTGAGTGAGTGTGCTGAGACTGGGAGTGAGCGAGCGAGTGAGTGAGCGTGCTGAGACTGGGTGTGAGTGAGTGAGTGAGTGAGTGAGTGAGTGAGCGTGCTGAGACTGGGTGTGAGTGAGTGAGTGAGTGAGTGAATGAGTGAGTGAGTGAGCGTGCTGAGACTAGGCTGAGACTGGGACTGAGTGAGTGAGTGAATGAGTGAGTGAGTGAGTGAGTGAGTGAGTGAGTGAGTGAGTGAGTGAGTGAGTGAGTGAGTGAGTGAGTGAGTGAGTGAGTGAGTGAGTGAGTGAGTGAGTGAGTGAGTGAGCGAGCGAGCGAGCGAGCGAGTGAGTGTGCTGAGACTGGGAGTGAGTGAGTGAGTGAATGAGTGAGTGAGTGAGCAAGTGAGTGAGCGAGTGAGTGAGTGAGTAAGTGTGCTGAGACTGGGAGTGAGTGAGTGAGTGAGTGAGTGAATGAGTGAGTGAGTGAGAGAGTGAGTGAGTGAGTGAGTGTGCTGAGACTGGGAGTGAGTGAGTGAGTGAGTGAGTGAGTGAGTGAGTGAGTGAGTGTGCTGAGACTGGTTGTGAGTGAGTGAGTGTGCTGAGACTGGGAGTGAGTGAGTGAGTGAGCGAGTGAGTGAGCCTGCTGAGACTGGGAGTGAGTGAGTGAGTGAGTGAATGAGTGAGTGAGTGAGTGAGTGAGCGAGTGAGTGAGTGTGCTGAGACTGGGAGTGAGTGAGTGAGTGAGTGAGTGAATGAGTGAGTGAGTGAGTGAGTGTGCTGAGACTGGGAGTGAGTGAGTGCGTGAGTGAGTGAGTGAGTGAGTGTGCTGAGACTGGGAGTGAGTGAGTGAGTGCGTGAGTGTGCTGAGACTGGGAGTGAGTGAGTGAGTGAGCGAGCGAGTGAGTGAGTGAGTGAGTGTGAGTGTGCTGAGACTGGGAGTGAGTGAGTAAGTGAGTGAGCGTGCTGAGACTGGGAGTGAGTGAGTGAGTGAGTGAGTGAGTGAGTGAGTGAGTGAGTGAGTGAGCGTGCTGAGACTGGGAGTGAGTGAGTGAGTGAGTGAGTGAGTGAGTGAGTGAATGAGTGAGTGAGCGTACTGAGACTGGGAGTGAGTGAGTGAGTGAGCGAGCGAGTGAGTGAGTGAGTGAGTGAGTGTGAGTGTGCTGAGACTGGGAGTGAGTGAGTGAGTGAGTGAGTGAGCGTGCTGAGACTGGGAGTGAGTGAGTGAGTGAGTGAGCGTGCTGAGACTGGGAGTGAGTGAGTGAGTGAGCGTGCTGAGACTGGGAGTGAGTGAGTGAGTGAGCGTGCTGAGACTGGGTGTGAGTGAGTGAGTGAGTGAGTGAGTGAGTGAGCTGAGACTGGGAGTGAGCCACACACACACACACACACACTGACCCTCCCACACTCTGATCCTTTTCATTAATTACTCATTTTTAAATTTAATTTATTGTTATGATATTGTTTTTAATTTGCTCAGAAATTGTTTCTTTTCCAAATACCTCAGGTTTTATTTTTGAAATTCAGTTTATTGTTGTGGTGAACCTTATCTTTACAAAATTTGCTCATTGGCCCCTTGAGTGAGAAAAACATGCTAATGTGAACCCCCGCTCCCCGCCCCCCCCCCCCCACCCCTCCGCCCCGAATGAAAGGTTTGGACAATCCCGTTTTATACACAGCGGCCAGAATTTTCCAGAACCCTCATGGCAGTTTCCTTGGGTGGGCTCCCAAAGGTGAGTTACCCAGGGTGGGTTCCTCCGGGTGGGTTCCCCCAGGGTGAGTTACCCAGGGTGGGTTCCTCCGGGTGGGTTCCCCCAGGGTGAGTTACCCAGGGTGGGTTTCCTGTGATGGGTTCTCCAGGGTGAGTTACCCAGGGTGGGTTACCCAGGGTGGGTTACCCAGGGTGGGTTCCCCCAGGGTGGGTTACCCAGGGTGGGTTACCCAGGGTGGGTTCCCCCAGGGTGGGTTACCCAGGGTGGGTTACCCAGGGTGGGTTCCCCCAGGGTGGGTTCCCCCAGGGTGGATTCCCCCAGGGTGCGTTTCCCATGATGGGTTCTCCCAGAATGGATTCCCCGTGGGAAAGTCCAGTGAGCCGTTGAAATCTCCGTTCACACCAGCAGGACCGGATGATCCCACCAGCTTGAGGGGCTGGAAAATTCTGAGCAACACCGCTTTGGTGTGACCGGTAACAGTGGAAAATGTTGCTGCTTTTTAACCTCCTGCCTCTCCCCCAGCCTTCGCTCTGTGATATTCTGGGTGTCTGAACTGAGTTGAGGAATCACAGTCACCATTAGTGAATCTGCAAATTGGTTCTCTGTCGCTGCCTCATTTTCGCTGCCTGCTGGTATAACTCCTGTCCCACTGAAAGCTGCCAACACTGTCTCTAAAAAGGATAAACATTCATGATTTTCGAACCAGGGATGAATTGCTCAGTGTGTCAGACAGAATCCTGTCCAGTCAGAGGTTGTTTATTCAGCAACATCAGACGGTCCCTGGCTGCATTGTCGATATGTTCACTGTTAGAAGATTGGTTTAGTGGCTGCGTCTTATGGAATATTTTTTGTTTTAATTCTACTCACTGTGATGTCTATTACCTGTCATCCTCACCCACTCTCCTTAAAACCCATCTCGTACCCAGCACCCTCGGACACTCCTCCCTCATCTTCTCCTTGTCTGTTTGCATTGCATCTCTGTATCTGATAGGCGCTATTTAAGTGCAGGTTATTGTGAAAGGTTCTGAATACTTCGGGCCTTTCTCCACCCCTCCCCCAGGGGTGCAGAGGAGATTCACCAGGATGTTGCCTGGGACGGAACATTTAAGTTATGAAGAGAGGTTGGATGGGCTTGGGTTGTTTTCGTTGGAGAAGAGAAGACTGAGGGGTGACCTGATCGAGGTGTACAAGATTATGAGGGGCACGGACAGAGTGAATAAGGAGCAGCTGTTCCCCTTAGTTGGAGGGGACATAAGTTCAAGGTGAAGGGCAGGAGGTTTGAGGGGGATGTTGAGGAAAAACATTTTTACCCAGAGGGTGGTGACGGTCTGGAATGCGCTGCCTGGGAGGGTGGTGGAGGCGGGATGCCTTACATCCTTTAAAAAGTATCTGGATGAGTCCAAAGATGTGTGGGCTATGTTGATTGGCCGTGCTAAATTGACCCTAGGGTTAGGGGATTAGCAGGGTAAATATGTGGAGTTACAGGAAAAGGGTCTGGGTGGGATTGTGGTCGGTGCAGACTCGATGGGCCGAATGGCCTCCTTCTGCACTGTAGAGATTCTATGATTCGATGAGCACTCAGCACATCATAACATTCGGGGCTATGGGCCAAGTGTTGGCAGATGGGATTAGGTGGGAGTTCAGGTGTTTCTAATGTGTGGGTGCAGACTCGATGGGCTGAAGGGCCTCTCCTGCACTCTATGATTCTATGAAGCCAGTTTACACTGGGCCACAGTTCATCCAGCACTAACCACTCTCTGCTACCTCATTGCTCATAGACCCACACTGCCAGCGAGGCGGAACAAAGCAGAAAGTTGCAGCAGCCACGTTTCGCTGACATCTTCACTGCTGCTGGGGCCCAGACCCCTCCCCCCCTCAACTGTTTGATCAATTATTTTATTATTGTCACAAGTAGGCTTACATTAACACTGCGATGAAGTTACTGTGAAAATCCCCAAGTCGCCACATTCTGGTTCCTGTTCGGGTCACACTGAGGGAGAATTTAGCATGGCCAATGCACCCTAACCAGCACATCTTTCGGACTGTGGGAGGAGACCAGAGCACCCGAAGGAAACCCACGCAGACACGGGGAGAACGTGCAGACTCCGCACAGACAGTGACCCGAGCCGGGAATCGAACTCGGGTCCCTGGCGCTGTGAGGCAGCAAGTGCTAACCCACTGTGCCAACACTCAGTGACCATCATCTCGGAATGCAGCACAGTTGAGTGTGGGGAGATGAGGTTATCACAGCCCTATCCCCACTCTCCCATCACTCGACAGCAGGGGTCACCAGAGAGCAGTCAGAATTGGAGCTCCCCATTCATTTCCTCCCTCTCCCCCTTTCCCACAATCTTTCTATTCGCTGACAGGACACGGATTCGGAGGCACAGATTTAGGGGTTTGGACAAGAGTTGGGGCAGGAGAGGAAGAACACTTTTACACAGCCAATAAGAAAGAAACGAGGAGAAATGTTTTCTCTCTGAGGATCTTGAGTCATAGCGCTGCGATCTTACCGGCCATTCACTCCTCACTGCCACTTCAAGCAAGGACAGAGAATTTGGCGCAGAGAAAATCTCCATTCACTACAGCGAGACCAGAAAACCCTGGCAGTGTGAATGGCTGGAAAATTTCGTCCAGAGAATCCTACAGTGCAGGAGAGGCCTTTCGGCCCATCAATTCTGCACCAGCCCTCTGATAGAGCATCTTACCCAAGCCCCCCCTCCTATCCCCGTAACCCTGCACGTTTACCATGGCCAATCCCCCTAACCTACACATCTTTCAGACTGTGGGAAGAAATCGGAGCACCCAGAGGAAACCCACGCAGGCACGGGGAGAACGTGCAAACTCCACACAGACAGTGACCCGAGGCCGGAATCGAACCCGGGTCCCTGGCACTGTGAGGCAGCAGTGCTAACCACTGTGCTACCGTGCCGCCCTAATCTCTGGGATTCTCTTCTACAACAGGCAATGGAGGGGGAGTCCTTGAATATTTTTAAGGCAGAGCTAGCTGGATGGATTATTGATTAACAAGGGGATGAAAGGTTATCGGGGGAAGGAGAGAATGTGGGGTTGAGGTTGCAATCAGATCAGCCATGGTAGAGCCAGCTCGAGGGGCCGAGTGGCCTACTCCTGCTCCTGATTCATAGTTCGTCTGAGTACTTGTGCCCTGCATGGGTGGTGGAGACGATGAATGGAATTGGATGGGCACGAAGGAAATCAACTTGCAGGGTTACTGGATAGAGCAAGGAACAGGACTGACTGGATGGCTCCACAGAGAGACAACATGGATTTGATGGGCCAAATAGCCTCCTTTTGTATCGTTCTGGTTCTATTGATTGGAGGCAGTGGTGTAGTGGCATTGCCACTGAACTAGGGTAATGCCCAGAAACCCAGGGTAATTCCCTGGGGACCCAGGTTCGAATCCCACCACAACAGATGGTGAAATTTGAATTCAATGAATATCTGGAATTAGAAGTCTACTGATGACCATGAAATGATTGTTGATTGTTGGAAAAACCCATCTGGTTCATGGATGTTCTTTAGGGAAGGAAATCTGCCATCCTTATCCGGTCTGGCCTACATGTGACTCCAGAACCACAGCATTGAGGTTGACTCTTAACTGTCCTCTGGAAAGTCCTAGCTCAGTTCAAGGGCAACAAGGGATGGGCAACAAATGCTGGCCCAGCCAGTGACACCCATGCCCCCTGAACGAATAAAAAAAGCCCCTGGTGATCAGTGCAGATGATCTGGTGGATTCCTCGAGATCAAAGACAATTCCTTCCCATTTCAGGAACTGATGTTTCCACAGTGCATGTTACATTTGCTTCCAAAAAACATTTTTAGATTTCTTTTGCTGCTAATCAATTTGATCATTAAACAGCAGCATCTATAAAGGCAGCTGGGTACCTGCTCATTCCGGGCCAGATCAATGGGGTTGCCATGGTGATACAAGAGATATTTGTGATTCAGGGAGTGTTTCCTCGTGGTTTTCTGGGTTGAGTTTCAGAGGGTTTCAAACATGGAACCCCAGTCACTTCCTGCACATTGAGGAGTTCCATCAACATGAAGCTTGGATTGCCGTGAGATTTTCCAGGATTTTCTGAGTGGCACAGTGGTTAGCACTGCTGCCTCGCAGCGCCAGGGACCTGGGTTCAATTCCTGGCTTGGGTCATTGTCTGTGTGGAGTTTGCACATTCTCCCCGTGTCTGCGTGGGTTTCCTCCGGGTGCTCTGGTTTCCTCCCACACTCCAAAGATGTGCAGGTTAGGTGGATTGGCCATGCTAAATTGCCCCTTAGTGTCCAAAGATGTTCAGGTTGGGCGGATTAACCATGTTACCCTACCCCTCAGTATCCAAAGATGTGTGGGTTATGTGGATTGGCCATGCTAGTGTCTCTTAGTGTTCCAAGATGTGTAGGTTAGATGGATTGTCCATGGTAAATACACAGGGTTGCGGGGATAGGGCAGGGTGGGTGGGCCTGGGTGGGATGATCTTTCAGAGAGTCAGTGCAGACTCGATGGACTGAAAGGCCTCCTCCTGCACTGTAGATGTTCTAGATTGGGGTTATGTTTGTCATATCCAAGCTTTACTGAGGACAGGTGCCACTAATACCGCTGATGGGAGGAGGGGCAGTAATCAGCCTGGATTCTCATCCTCCAGTGTCACCCTTACCTCCATCAGATAAATAGGAGGGGCTATAATTAGGAGCATCAACATCGGGGCTCCAACATGGACACAGTCACCCAACCAGGACCATGTCCAAGCATCGGAACAGAGACTCCAAGAGGGGAGGCCAGAGCAACAACAACAACAACTTGCATTGATATAGCACCTTTGAATGCCCCCACCCCTGCACTGTGAGGTTTATTTCCTCTCTGGGATAATACCTCCATAATTGGTGCTGCCAAGGTTGTTGGGTGTAAGATTTCTCGGTGAGAGCTGAGTGCTGTGGAGTTAGTGAAGGCTCAGTGGGCCAATGCCCACGGGGCAGAGGGATGTTTGTCCCCTTTGCCTCGGGCTGTACCTCTGCCCCATCCTCAGAGCTACACTGGCTGATATTAGCCAAGGCGCTGAACGACATCTCGCATGTGGCCTTAGTCGATATGATCAGCTTCAGCCAGGGCCCAGGACAATGCTAATGTTGCTTTGTTGTGTGTGGCCCCTTTTATGATTGCTGTGCCACTCCGCATTGTGCTGCTTAAAGCGAACACTGACTCGGTGGCACGGCCTATTTGCTGCAAGCTCCAGGTTCTTGTTCAGTTGTGCATCTGCGCTGTTTAGAAGGATCCCTAATAATCACAAGCCACTGAAAGTAGTTGGAGCGTGTTACATTGTGCGTCTTTGTGTAAGGACATTGGGTGAGGCTGACTCTGATGCCACCCAAGGTCAAATAGCCGGCTGCTATTCATTCTCTAGGCTCACATGAAGATAGAGCGCAGTAAAGAAAAGCTGAGTGCTAAAGATGCTGGAGAAACGCGTCAGGTGCATCAACATCAGTTGAGGGAGAAACCAGAAGCTAATACCTCAGAACATAGGCAGCATCGTACAAGCTACAGGTTAACCTGACTTTGGGTCCAATCTTACCGGCCGTTCGCACCACACTTCCACTGCAGCGAGGTTGGAGAATTTGGCACTCAGCCAAATCTGAGCTATCAGCCAAGTCGTGAATGAAGCCCAATCCATCACGCAAACCAGCCTCCCATCCATCGACTCTGTCTACACTTCCCGCTGCCTCGGAAAAGCAGCCAGCATAATTAAGAACCCCACGCACCCCGGACATTCTCTCTTCCACCTTCTTCCTTCGGGAAAAAGATACAAACGTCTGAGGTCACGTACCAACCGAGTCAAGAACAGCTTCTTCCCTGCCGCCATCAGACTTTAGAATGGACTCACCTTGCATTGAGTTGATCTTTCTCTACACCCTAGCTATGACTGTAACACTACATTCTGCATCCTCTCCTTTCCTCCTCTATGAACGGTATGCTTTGCCTGTATAGCACGCAACAAACAATACATTTCACTGTATGTTAATACATGTGACAGCAATAAATCAAATCACATCTCCGTTCACTGCAGCAGGATGAGAAAGTTCCGCTGGTGTGATTGGTCTAACATTCCGCCATTGTCTCTACTGATGGGTGTGTCTTGTATAGCCGTGTAATAAGAATGGAAAAACACTGAATTACATCCGGAAAGATTGAATTTTAAATAAGACCCGTGAGTTTTTAAAAGTGGACATACAAGCAAAAGATGGCTGAGAATGTAAGGTCAGTCACTGGCTGAGTTGCTGGGGGGAGGGGTGGGGGGAAAGTGGGGGGAGATGCGGTGATACCCTATGGAACCCCACCCTGTTTTCAGTCAAGGACACTCTTAAAGCATACAGAAGCTAATTGTCATCTCCCGTGGAGACAATGGGACACAATGGAAGGTGAGCATCAGCTCAGCAAGAAAAAACTTGTGAGTAACGTCCCAGATGGATTTGTGGATTTTGTCTTCCAGGAATATACAAAGATTGGGACAAAAGCCGGCTGGAAAGCTGCCCCGAGTGCATGAGTGTGTGAACCACTGCTGGGATGCAGAAGAGAAAAGGCAGCCAGCAGCAGCACCCCTACAGAACACCTTTTCTATCTCGCTCTCTGATTGCTGAATTAAATCAAGTCAGTAAATACCACAACTGAAAAGGAAACTGGGAAGGTTCTCCACCTAATTTCAGAACACTAGAATCTTGAACCTGACTATTCGCCCACTGAAGTCAGCGCGAATGGAATCATGAATGACAACAACTGCAACACTTAATCAGTTACTCCTCACAAGTGAAGGATTCTCTCATATACTTTTTCTTCCCCCACTTACTTTGGACTCAATTCTCATTTCTAATCTGTGTGAAGGTAGATGCAGGTGTTTTACCACTTTCTTGTGTTTGATAGTGAATAAATTCACTCCATCTTTAACTCAAAAAAGCCTGGTTAGACTGGCTCCTTGTCAGGATCCTCTGGTCCTGCTGATGGCAACACCTCCCATCCCTCCCCCCCCCCCCATCCCCCCACATCCCCCGCGGTGCATTCCCCAGGGCAGAGGGTCTGGACCACACCAAGCCCCATTGACAGGGGTGGAACCAGGAGATCCCACTGCTGCCCAATGCTAGGCCACATCTGCTGGCAGGAAAAATGCTGCGGGGTGAGGTGGTGGGTGGGGGCGGTGGGTCGGGGGGGTTGGGGGTTGAGGGAGGGGTCAGAAGCGGGGGGGGTCAGAAATCCCACCTCTGGAGTACGGCTTGAACCAAAGACTTTCTGTCTGGAAGGCAAGTGCACTCCACCGACACCATAGATATACCCCACCCCCACCCCCATCCCAATCCCCACATATAGATATATAAAGAGAAATGACAGAGACTCACTCACATGGCAACGGGAGGCAAAAGCTGAGTTTGATGTCCAGTGAAAATACAAGAGATAAGGAAAGCAATTTCAATGCATCCATCGAGATAAAGTCTCACATCCAACTAACTGTCTCTCAAGTGATTTGGAGATTTTTAAAATCTCTATCTTACCCAGAAGTTTGTTTTTGTCAGTTTTTTTCCGAATACCTCCTCGTGGGGCTCAGTGTCACTCCCTGTCGAACGATTCTCTTGTAAAGCCTTTCGGGACATTGTAACTATATTAAATGAAAGTTGTTGTTGATATCAGCATTAAGTTGGTGTCTCACATGTTTGCGGCTTTGTTTTCCTACAGCCTCCGTTTGCCTGGCAGTATTCAGATTTTATCCTTTGCAAATCTATCCCCACTCTACGAGGTCCCTTCTCAATCCTCCTGCCTCAAATCCTCTGCTGCTGTCTCAGCCATGCGGCCTTTCCTGGCATCACTTCCAGATCTTGAATACCTACCTCACGTCTTGGTGAGCAAAACCCGGTGCAATACTGACCAGAGCACTGTGCTGTAAGGGTATGACAGTCTTCAGGACTTCCTCAACTTTGGGTTTCAATACTCCACTGGCCTTGTGTCTCCCATGACTGTAACCTCCTCCAGTTACCCCCACTGAAACCCTCCAGCCCCCACCCTTTGCCTCAACATTAGCAGCTGTGCAATCACTAAGACCTCCCGTCCTAGAAATTGATAATGCGGCACTTACTGAAAAGAGACACGTGTTGCTGAAGCTTTTCATCTTGCACTCATCAGGACAAACACAAGAATGCCAAATTTCAAATGATCACAACAATAATTTATACTTCAAGAGAAAAGGGTGCTGATTGGTTGGCAAGTCAATCCTGATTGGCTGAGGTGTAGAAAAAAGAACAGGGAACCCCAGGCTCCCGGGTAATTCATATCAAATGCTTAAAAGCTTAAACATATTGGCATCTCAGCCAATTAAAGTTTACATGACAATAAATCAGCATTCTTTTCTCCTAGAATCATAGAATCTCTACAGTGCAGAAGGAGGCCATTTGGCCCATTGAGTCTGCACCGACAACAATCCCACCCAGGCACTATCCCCATCGCCAGACACTAAGGATCAATTTAGCACAGCCAATCCACCTAACCTGCACATCTTTGGAGTGTGGGAGGAAACAAGAGCATCCAGAAGAAACCCACACAGACACGGAGAGAACATGCAAACATCACGCAGACTGTCACCCAAGGCTGGAATTGAACCCGGGTCCCTGGCACTATGAGGCAGCAATGCTAACCACTGTGCCACTGTGCTGCCCTCCTGAAGAATAATTTGTTGTGATCGTCTGAAATTTGGCATTCTTGCCCTGATGAGTGCGAGATAAAAAACTTCAGCAACTTGTCTCTCTTTCCAGGAATATTCTAGAATCTCCTCTCTGTTTTTCCACCTCCCTTAATGCCTACCTCTCTAACTAAACTGCGGAATGGGTAAGTGTTTGAATAGGAAAGATCAGGGGAGTGTGGGACTACTTGGATGGCACTTTCAGAGAGCCATCAGTCACGATGGGCCGAATGGACTCCTCCCATGCTGTAAGGTTGTATTATGTCCCTGGTCCCTGCCTCATCTCCCCCTCACTGTCTGACCATTCATTCATAAAAGTGCTTCGGGAGAGTTTTTGAAGTTTTAAAGGTGCTGAACCACATAAAATGGCTCCCTACAGTTTCAGCATCTCATTTACTTTGTTGATTGGTGTTCCACACTGACTAGACGTGTTAATTACCAAGTGGACTGGAACTCTCCCTCTCTTTGATGTTCACCCTTCTTTGTGTTGACACCTGTCACAGAGTGTTTTGTTGCTTCGGTATCTCTCCCAGGATTCACAACCTCACACTTTTCCGTATTTGATCTACCCACTGGTGTTGGGTAAAACAGCCCATCTTGTTTTATAATTGTCGACAAAAAAGACTAACAAACAAAGTATCTTCAATTTGATTTATTATTGGCACATGTATTGGGATACAGTGAAAAGTATTGTTTCTTGTGCACTATACAGACAAAACATACCGTTCATAAAGTACATAGGGGAGAAGGAAAGAAGAGGGTGCAGAATGTAGTGTTACAGTCATAGCTACTGTGTAGAGAAAGATTAACTTAATGACTCTATGACTCTATAAGGTAGGTCCATTCAAAAGTCTGATGGCAGCAGGGAAGAAGCTGTTCTTGAGTCGGTTGGTACGTGACCTCAGATATTTGTATCTTTTTCCCGATGGAAATGGAAAAGAGAATGTCCGGGGTACGTGAGGTCCTTGATTCCTGCTGCTTTGCCGAGGCAGCAGGAAGTGTAGACAGAGTCACGGAAGAGAGACTGGTTTGCGTGATGGACTGGGCAACGTTCACGACTCTTTGTAGTTTCTTACGGTCTTGGTCAGAGCAGGAGCCACACTGACGTGCGATACATCCAGAAAGAATGTGTTCTATGGTGATTCTGTAAAAATTGGTGAGATTTGTAGCAGACAAGCTGAATTTCCTTCACCTCCTGAGAAAGTAGAGGCGTTGGTGAGCTTTCTTAACTATAGCGTCAGTGTGGAGGGAGATGCTCTCGATCATTTCCACTTTGTCCCCATTGATGTAGACACGTGTTCTCCACTACGCTTCCTGAAGTTGATGACAATCTCCTTCGTTTTGTTGACATTGAGGGAGAGATTATTGTCGTTGCACCAGTTCACCAGATTCTTGATCTCTTTCCTGTACTCTGTCTCGTCATTGTTTGAGATCCAACTCACTACGATGGTGGCATCAGCAAATCTGAAAAACTTTATGAACAAGTTGCTCCAGGAAGCCTTTATTTTCCTGATCTTGAGCCGGAATAGGGAGTCACACTTCATTGTTGACTGCCTAAAAAGGGAGACAGTAGTTGGGAACTTACGGACAAGCAGAATTGAAGTGAAATCAATTGTTAATTTTCATAGAATTATAGAATCCTACAGTACAGAAGGAGGCCATTCAGCCCATTGAGCCTGCACCGACCACAATCCCACCCAGACCCTATCCCCATGTATTTATCCAGCTAGTCCCCCTGTCACTAAGGGGCAATTTAGCATGGTCAATGCACCTAACCCGCACATCTTTGGACTGTGGGAGGAAACCGGAGCACCCAGAGGAAACCCACGCAGACACGGGGAGAACGTGCAAACTCCACACAGACACTCACCAAATCTGAGTTTGCTGGATTTGTGTTAATCAAAGTTTTTGCATAACACGGAATTCGGTATTAAATTCTAATTGGGTATTTAGATCAGACATGAGCTCATTGGATAGTGGAATAGGCTCGGACAACTAAATTGGCACCTCTTGTTCCCATGTTGTCATGACGATGACATGAAAAATGACTTGGTGATGTAAGGCCATCTTGGACCAACCTGTCTTAAATAAAATTATTCTATTTTATGAAGATTAATCCCTTGAAAATTTCCAAGATTTTACTTTGGACTCATCAGAAAATGGGTTAAAAAATAGGAGGATTAAGTGTAAAGTGTAAAGTCCTAAGTAACAAGCTGTTTTGCAGGAGCATTATGGAGCTAAATTTGATGCAAAGCAACACAAGGTGTCAGAAGAGGTGACCAGAGGTTTGTTGAGAGGGATGTTTTAACAGGTGTTTTCAAGAGGTAGAGAATCTTTGAGCGTTTGATTGGATCACAGTTGATTGACATCTCACCTTAATTTCCTCCATTTGCTTTCTATCCATTAATACCTTGAACTAACTAACAAAAATCAATCCATCTCAGTCTCGGCTCAACGGGCTGAATGGCCTCCTTCTCTTCCCAATATTCCTATGTAATTAGGTGCAAATGATCCCATGGCACTATTCAAAGAGTTGGGGAATTCTCCCAAAACCTTGGGTCAAGTCAACAATTATCCCGCAACTGTCATCACCAAAAACAATTAGCTGGACTTCACTCACAGAGCCATTTTTGGAATCTTGCTCCGCACAAATCAACTGCTGAGTTTTCACCCTGTCCCTCTCTTCAGTGACTCTGATCCCAGGCAAAGGGTTCTCTATATGGACACATATCCTTTCCTTACTAACGTTCAGCCTCACATTGCAACTACCTTCCATAGCCTGTTGGAGGAGCAAATTCTAGATTTCTGCTGCCCTTTGTGTAGGAAGCTGCTTCCTGATATCACCCAGAGTGGATCTGCGGACCAGTTAAAGGCCTCCCTGAGTTTTAACAACAATGACCATTGTTAGACTTTCAATTTTTATTGAATTCAATTTCACCATCTGTCATTGCGGGATTCGAACCTAGGTCCCCAGAGCATTACCCTTGGTCTCTTGGATTACTAGTCCAGCAACATTACCACTCCGCATTACCACTGCCTCTCCTGTGCAGTACAATTCTACTCTCTGTGTTTTTTAATCCAGCTCTCAGATGAGATTTAATTTATGAGGACAGGTTGCATATTAACCTCTAATGGTGTGACTTTAGCAGCTGAATGGGTGATCTGGTTGGAGGGTGATCTATTTTGGAGGGTGATCTGGTCAGAGAGTGATCTTTAAAGCTCTAACTTTAGGATATTCCTGATTCTTGAACCTCCCCACAAGAAGTAATAATTGCCCTGCATCTATACCTACTGAATCCTTCAAACACTGTAAACATTTCAACTGGATCACCCTTCAACCAGATCTCCTTCTAACCAGATCATCCTCCAACCAGATCACTCTCCATCCAGATCACCCTATAACCAGACCACCCTATAACCAGATCATCCTCCAACCAGATCACCCTATAACCAGATCATCCTCCAACCAGATCACCCGTCAACCAGATCACCCTTCAACCAGATCGCCCTTCAACCAGATCATCCTTCAACTGGATCACTCTATAACCAGATCACCCTCCAACCAGATCACCCTCTAACCAGACCATCCTCTGATCAGATCACCTTTCCAGCCAGATCACCCATTCACCTGCTGAAGTTACACCGATAGAGGTTAATTTACAACCTGTCCTCATAAATAAACCCCATCTGAGAGCGGGTTTAAAAAGCACACACAGCAGAATTATACTGCACAGGGGAGGCAGTGGCGTAGTGGTATTGTTGCTGGACTAGTAATTTAGAAACCCAGGGTAATACTCTGGGTTCGAATCCCGCAATAGCAGATGGTGAAATTGAATTCAATAAAAAATCTGGAATGGGAAGTCTAACAATGATCTTTGTTGTTAAAAGCCAGTGAAGCCTTTATCTGGTCCACAGACCCACAGCAACTGGGTGACTCTTAAATGGTCAAGCAAGTTCAAGAGCAATTGGGGATGGGCAATAAACGTTGGCTCACACCAGTGAGACCATTCAGCCCATCGTGTCTGCGCTGGTTTTTCATAGGAGCAATCTGGCCCACCCCTCACTTTCCGCATATCGCTGCAATTTTCTTTCTCAAGTATTTATCCCTTTTGAAGACTCCTATTGAACCTGTACTGCAGGTTCCACAGACTGTACTATAGCCTAGTGACATCAGAGAATTAGCAAACAGGCAAAACAAAGATGTACAAAAGCAAAAAACTGCGGGTGCTGGAAATCTGAAATAAAAACAGGAAGTGCTGGATAAACTCAGCTGGCCAGGCAGCGTCTGTGGAGAGAGAAACAGAGTTAACGTTTCGAGTCTGCGTGACTTTTCTACAGATCTTATGTTAATATGTTTTTATTTATGACCTGAAAACTCCGCTTGCTGCCAAACTGGCTGAGCATTTCCAGAACTTTCAGTTTTTCACAAATATGGGCGGATTTGAGGAAAACCCTTTTTACCCAGAGGGTGGTGACGGTCTGGAATGCGCTGCCTGGGAGGGTGGTGGAGGCGGGATGCCTCACATCCTTTAGAAAGTACCTGGATGAGCACTTGGCACATCATAACATTCTGGGCTATGGGCCAAGTGCTGGCAGATGGGATTAAGTGGAAGTTCAGGTATTGCTCATGTGTTGGTACAGACTTGACGGGCCAAAGGGCCTCTTCTGCACTGTGTGATTCTATGATTTTATGAAATATGCAGGGAGATTTGAGGGTGATGGTCATCTTTTTAAACAAATAAAGAGTTTATCTTTCCCTTGATTATGTTTTATCCAACAAGGTGCCAAGCCTGGTGGCACAGTGGTTATCACTGCTGCCTCACAGCGCCTGGGACCGAAGTTCAATTCCAGCCTTGGGTCACTGTCTGTGTGGAGTTTGCACATTCTCCCCATGTCTGCGTGGGTTTCCTCCGGGTGCTCCGGTTTCCTCCCAGTATCCAAAGATGTGCAGGTTAGATGG
The DNA here is from genome assembly GCF_964213995.1 of Mustelus asterias. Taxonomy (NCBI): domain Eukaryota; kingdom Metazoa; phylum Chordata; class Chondrichthyes; order Carcharhiniformes; family Triakidae; genus Mustelus; species Mustelus asterias. Next base: position 72,949,452 of record NC_135821.1, on the reverse strand, counting down.
ATTGACCATGCTAAATTGCCCCTTATTGTCCAAAGATGTGCAGGTTAGATAAAGTTTATTTATTAGTGTCACAAGTAGGCTTACATTAACACTGCAATGAAGTTACTGTGAAAATCCCCCAGTCGCCACACTCTGGCGCCTGTTCACTGAGGGGTACACTGAGGGAGATTTTAGCATGACCAATCCACCTAACCAGCACGTAGAATCATAGAATCCCTACAGTGCAGAAGGAGGCCATTCGACCCATTGAGTTTGCACCAACTACAATCCCACCCAGGCCCTATCCCCATAACCCCACTTATTTACCCTGCTAATCCTCCTGACAGAAGGGTCAATTTACCATGGTCATCTCTGGAGTGTGGGAGGAAACCAGAGCACCCCGAGGAAACCCACGCAGACACGGGGAGAACGTGCAGACTCCGCACAGACAGTGACCCAAGCCGAGGATCGAACCCACATCCCTGGCACTGTGAGGTAGCACTGTGCCAGGTGGGTGAATGGGCCATGGTAAATACACAGGGTTACCGGGATAGGGTGGGGAAGGCAGTCTGGGTTAGATACTCTGTCAAAGAGTCAGTGCAGACATGATGGGCCGAATGGCCTCTTCTGCACTGTTGGGATTCTATTCTATTCTAACCCCTCACCTTAAAACAAAGCTCAATACTGGAAATCTGAACATTAAAAAAGGGGAGAGAAAAATGCTGTAAATTCTCAGCAGGCTATGAGTGTGTGTCCACAGACAGCAGGCAGAAATAAAAAGCAATGAAGGAAGGTTAATACTGTGTGGGTAAGTGCCCAGCCTGCAGAGGGCAGGTTGGATTGCATACAAGTTAATTCCTTGCTGATCTCTCTCTATATCCAGAGTGAGTTGGGGGCGGATCGGTACAGTTTATCTGCACCGAGATAGAGAAGGAGAGGGAGAGAGAGGAGAGAGGAGAGAGAGAGGTTGTGAGCCGTCGGCGGAGGCAGAAAGAGAAATAGAAACCCTCCTCTCTCAAATCCTGAAGTGGCTCCGGATCGCTGAGATCGGACCAGAGAGGCGAGGGAGAGCGGAGAGAGATTATCAAGCCACCTCCACCCTGCCGCCAGAGAAGGAGCAAGAGGGGGAGAGAGGAAAAGAGGGGGATAAAGGAGAGAGAAAAAAGAGGAAGATTCGTCCAAAAGACAGCCAGGCACCGTGTGGAGCTGGGATTGTGATCCCGAGAAATCCCAGTGCATCCTGTCCCGCTCTGTCCCTGTGTCCCCATCATGTCCAAGCTCAGTGCGCTCTTACTGTGCCTGCTATGGCTGTGCGACGTTGTGTGGGTAAGTGACACCTCAGCTGCTGATATTGTTACACTGGGAGTGACTGAATGAAATGTTTGCTGCAGCTTTCAGAATGAAGCTGCCCATTCTTCTTGTGTTGAGAGCAGAGCTTGGTCCTCGATCTATTTATATTGTTGCAGGCTGTGACAATGCCATCGCTTTCCTGACACAAGTGGCAATTGCTGCCGGCATTGAATTTGCATTTGATTTCACATTTACCCCCTCCCCAGGGACCCTGTCCCACAGTCAGGTAGCTGCAGTCCCAGGTGTGCCCTGCATCACTGCCGCTTTCCTGCCAGCAACACTTTCCCACCCTTTCCAAAAATGATTCAGGCTCCTCTTCTCCTGACATTTCATTCTCACCTTCTTCCTTTTCTTTCTCTCGTCTCCTCTCCTCTCTCAATCTCCTCTCTCTCTCGTCTCTTCTCTCTCAACCTTATTCCTTCTCTCTCTCATCCCTTCTCTCTCACCTTCATTCCTTCTTTCTCACCCCTATTCCTTCTCTCTCTCATCCCTTCTCTCATTTCTTCTCTCTCTCATTCCTTCTCTCATTCCTTCTCTCTCATTCCTCTCTCTCATCTCTCTCTCACCCTCTTTCCTTCTTTTTCACCCTTATCCCTTCTCTCTCTCATCCCTTCTCTCATCCCTTCTCTCTCTCATTCCTTCTCTCTCATTCCTTCTCTCTCTCATCTCTCTCTCTCACCCTCATTCCTTCTTTTTCACTCTCATTCCTTCTCTCTCTCATCCCTCTCTCTCATCTCTCTCTCACCCTCATTCCTTCTTTTTCACCCTTATCCCTTCTCTCTCTCATCCCTTCTCTCATCTCTTCTCTCTCTCATTCCTTCTCTTATTCCTTTTTCTCTCATCCCTTCTTTCTCACTCATCTCTTCTTCTCTTCTCACTCTGTCTCTGTCTCTCTCTCTCTTGTCTCCTCTCTCTCACTCTCTCCAATCCAGCTTCAGAGAGTGATTGAATTCGCGGGCAGTGAGATTTCTGTTCTCTGGTTGGTGTCATTTGCTTAATTTTGGAGCTGTTAACCTTTAATTTACCATGAATAATTGGAAGGGATGCAGGCTACTTGCAGAGTTTTCTTACTGTATTAACCCAGTCTATCAATGAGTTTACATCATACTGATTGTTGTACGGTGTATGAAGAAAACAAACATTTATACTGTGCCAGGGAGAAAATATTGAAAGCTTACATTTACTCTGCAGTGTGGTGGCAATGTTTCGATCGCAGTGATAGTTCAGTGATAACACTCTTACCCTGACAGTCCTATCCCAGAGGCTGAGCACATGGTCTAGGCTGAAACCTCCATGCCGTACTGAGGGAAGTGAAGCACTGAGGGAAGTGTAGCACTTTCCGAGGTCCCATCTTCTGGACCAGTTGTTAAACTGAGGCGCTCTCTATTCTCCCAGGTGGACGTATACGATCCCAGGCCACTGTTTTGTGGAGGAGCTGGGGTGTTATTATTCCTGGTGACCTGGCCAATATTTATCCTCCAACCAGCAACACCAAAACAGATGATCTGTTCATTAGGCTGGCAGAGACACGATGGGCCAAATGGCCCCCTTCTATGTTGTAAATTTTCTGTGACTATCCCAGCACTGTGGGAGCTTTCTGTGCGCAAATTGGCTGCCACATTCCGCCAAGTTACAACTGAGACGACACTTCAGAAAGAACAAAGCACTTTGGAGCCACCCTGAGGCCATGAAGGAGATGCAGATTCTTCCTTTACTTTCCTTTAAGATGCGAAGAGTTAAAACTGTGCACCCCAAACCCCCACCCCCACACCCCCACCCCCACACATCCCCACCCCTACACACCCCACACTCCTCACACACCCCACGCACCCCACACATCCCCACCCCCCCACCCCCACCCTTTACCCCCACACCCTCTCTACCCCCACCCATCCCAATCCCCACACACCCCACCCCAACTCCCACACACCCCACCCCCACCCCCCCCACACCCCACCCCCACCCCAACCCCCACACACCCCACCCCCCACACACTCCCTATCCATCCCACCTCCATATCACCCTCTCCACCCCACCACTCATAACATATCCCCCACACACACACACCACTTCCCACATCCTTCACTCCCCCATACCACCACCCCACACATTCCACCCCCATCCTCACACACCCCGCCCCATAGCACTCCACGCCCCCCCCTCCCCACACACCATCCACACACCCTCCATTACCCCCCCCCCCCCCCCCCCCCCCCCCACACCCCCTACAACCCCGACAACCCTCAGAAAAACAATCCGGTGTGTCATGGCTGACCACTGGCAGGGTTTGGTCAAATGGAGGTTGTGCTGATTCTCCGCTGACTGGAGTTATTGTGGAATCCTCATTCGAATGGAAAGCAGCAGATCTGGATCTAAATGCAGGCTCTGTTCGACCAAAACGAACCAATTGAAAGCCAAGCTTCTTCCTCTTCATTAATATCCAGCAAAGTCCCGGTTGGGAGGCTGATGCCATTCTTCCTGGGGCAGTCCAGTGGCGACTGACTGGATCTTTGTGAAGTAGATTACTGGATTGCTATATATGTATATACATGAAGAGTGAAATGCCATCCACTGCGTGTACTCCTCTGACTGTTCCCTGTGTGCATAATGTTTAATTCGGGCATATAATTCAAGTCTCAATTGCAGCTCCAGATGATTCATGTCTGAGGAAATACAGGCACAATAGAACTGGCACCAATCCAAAGTTACTGTACTCCAGTTGACCTCAATAACCCATGTTTTATGAGCCTGTGTGGGCTATGTTATGTGAGCAAGTGTCTATATTTCAGTCCCACCTGTAGCCTATAAAAGAGATCAAAATCTGTTTATTACATCTGGAGCAACCCACCTGAGACAAAACTGTGTAACACGTAATAAATCCCTCGCCCGTTAAACTGCTTCAAAGCCGCGGGGAAGGAGGTGTCTTCCCACGCTTTTCAACTCCCCACATATGTGCTGGCCTATTCCATCTTGAAGCAAAGGTAGCTGAATGGTGGGCCCCACCAGAGTGACCTGGGGCAGGGGCCCACTTTAAGAGTCCACGTCATTCGCGGTTACACTTACTGTACACAAAAGTTTCTCTCTCCTACTGGTTCTGTATTGATTAACCTGTAGCTTTAATCCTCCAGACACACTGTGCAGTGGGATGGGATTAGCGCTTTCTCCAAGTGGTCACTACTGATGCAAAACAAATTAAAACTGCCTAAAAGGAGAGATCACAAACAGATCTGATGCCAGAGAGTAACTGAAGGCTGTAATCTAATAACAGCCATGTATGTCAGTGACTGCCAGGCTCCGTCTGTTATTTTAACTTCAAACCTATGACATCGAGGAAGAAATATATGTTTAGATAGTAATGCGATTTAGATGTGAACGTCCTGTTCATAATTCAGTCAGGGGGAGTAGCTGGGGTAAATGCATGGGGTTGTGAGGATAGGGCCTGGATGGGATTGTGGTCGGTGCAGACTCGATGGGCTGAATGGCCTCCTTCTGCACTGTGGGATTCTATGCATTCAGCAATTTTTCCTTATTCTGTTTCTGAAGGGCTGCTTCATGGCCATTTAAAATGATAATTTACCTTGCTGGTCCTCTTTAACTTCCTCTCTTCCTCATCTTGAAGCCATCAATTGACGGTGAGGAGGCTTTGTATTCCCAGCTTCAGCACTCCCTCACGATGGTGAAGTGGGAAGGGAAAGTGTGACCAGCACTGAGAACAGCAACACTTTTTGGATGCATTAATGCTCTTGCTATGTCTAGTGACCAATGGAATTCTTGCCTCCTCCCCAGCTATTTGGCCACGGAAGGCATCACAGACAAGGCTCACTGTGAACCCACCTCTGAATATGTTTCAGCAAAGGGGTGTTGAGGTGATAACTAGGAGCGGGAAACCTTGCTAACCTTCCACTTGCAGTGTAGTGGCACGATGGTCTACTGTAAGATAAGCAAATTCATCCCAGGCAAGGAATTGACAATGGGTTTCACTCCATGTATGGTTCGGTTATGTGCTGTCTTACCCCATCAAGACATCAGGGCTTTTGTACATAAAAGGTTCAGTTGATAACTCTCTTATGACTGGGTCAGAAGACTTTGGGTTCAAATCCCACTCCAGAACTTGGACACATAATCCAGGCTGACGCTCCATCGCAGTGCTGCACTGCCAGAGGTGCTGTCTTTCTGATGAAGCATTGAAACCAGGCACTGTCTGCCCCTTTAGGTGGATGTGAAAGATCTCTATTTTGAAGATGGGGAGGAGAGTTTACCCTGGCTGGTGGCACGGTGACACAGTGGTTAGCACTGCTGGCTCACAGCACCAGGGACCCGGGTTTAATTCCCGGCTTGGGTCACTGTCTGTGCGGAGTCTGCACGTTTTCTCTGTGTCTGCGTGGGTTTCCTCTGGGTGCTCACAGTGCGAAAGACGTGCTGGTTAGATGCATTGACCATGCTAAATTCTCCCTCAGTGTACCCGAATAGGTGGCGACTTGGGGAATTTCACAGTAACTTCATTGCAGTGTGAATGTAAGCCTACTTGTGACACTAATAAATACATTTTAAACTTAAAACTTATCTATCAAACAGCACACAAAAATGGGTGATATTTCATCCCTATTTTGGGGATCGCACTGTCTGCAAAGTGGTTGTTGCTTTTCTTAAATTCCAATCAATTACTCATAAAATTATTGCTTTTAAGAAGTTCTTCATTCACTGTAAAGTGTTTTGGGAGATTCTAATGCTGCGGGAAATGGTGTATAAATGTGAGTTTTCCTTCCTGAAGCAAAATGCAAGAGGGGGGGCTTGCGAAAGATAGAATGAGTACTTTAATTTAATTCACATTTGATAGAATTTCTGCTAAATAGTCAAATTTTAAACCTGCAAATTTGGTAAGTGTGTAGATTAATGCAAAGCGATGGGCTCAGAGGCAGCTAACTATAGAGACTGATTCAAAAAGCTGTGACAATTCTTACAAATTAAAAATGTGGAAAAGCAGTATAGTTCTCCTGTGAGAGCTGTTCCAATCCATTAACAGTCTGAGCTTTCATCTGATTTACACTGTCGTTTGTGTTTAATTGGAATATCTGTAAATGCCTGGTGGTGGGGAGAAATCAATCTCCAACCTTTCTGGGATTAAATGAGCAAATTCCGTGATTCTTATTAAGGTTTCAAATATGCAAACTCACGTCAGTACCAGGCATGTCACCTTGCTGGATAGTAGATTGGAGAAATCCACGGTCTGCCCAGTAGACTTTCACCAGTCAATCATTTGCAAATAGGGGTTGGCATTGATTTTTGTTTTGCTTTCAAGTGTTTACAGCGATACCGACTTGCATTTAAACTCTTGCAGCCAACATTCTGTAGCCTGTATCCTAACTCACCCCGGGTCCCAATTATCCATCGCCCTGCAGTCCTCTCTGACCCACACTGGCTCCCAGTCCAACAATACCTTTATTTTAAAATTCTCGTTCTTGTGTTCAGGTTCCTTGACAAGCTTACTCCCACCCTACCTCTGTAACCTTATCCAATCCTATAAACCGCTAAGATTGATGCGTTTCTCCAACTCTGGCCTCTTGAGAATTCTCCTGCTTTCAGCTGCCGAATAGTGAGCTCTGGAATTCCCTCTCTGAATTGCTCCCGCTCTTTATCTCTCTTTCTCACCTTTTAAGACACTCCTTAAGATCTAACTGTCAGAGCAGGCTCTTGGTGACCTGTGCTAAGATCTCATCATGCGGCTTGGTGCTAAGCTTTCTTTGACAATTGCTCTTCTGAAGAACCTTGGGACATTTTAATGCATTAAAGGTGCTAGATTAATGCAAGTTGTTACGTAGCACCTTTTCATGGAAGCACTAAATGGAAATGAAATGACACTGAGTTACGAAAGGTGTTTGTAGGAAGGAGTGGGAGGCCATAAGATGTAGGGGCAGAAGTAGGCCATTCGGCCCATCGATTCTGTTCCGCCGCTCACTGGGGCTGATCTGATATGATGATCCTCAACTCCACTTTTCCACCTTATCCCTTGATTCCCTTCCTGATAACTCAACCTTGAATGTACTTAATGACCCAGCCTCTGCAGCCCTCTGTGGTAAAGAATTCCCCAGATTCACTCCCCTCTGGGAAGAGAAATCTTTCCTCAGCTAATTTAATTTAGTTTAATTTAACGATGGCTGTTAAAGGAGGGAATTGCAGCCGAGGTAGCTAAAGGCTCTCGTCCCAATGAGGAAAGAGGGATACGGGGGGTGGCGGAGTGGGAACAGGTTATTGAGGTAAAGAAAGTAACTGGAGCTTGTACTTATGTCGCACTTTTCATGACCACAGGATGTCCCAGTGCACTTTCCAGTCAATAAGGCATTTTGAGTCTGGATATTATTATAATGCTGGGGCACACAGCAGCCTATTTACTCACAACTAGATCCTATCATCAGAAATGGTTACGTGAGGTAATGCATTTTGGAAGGTCTAATACAGATGGGAAATATACAGTAAATGGCAGAACCCTTAAGAGTATTGATAGGCAGAGGGATCTGGGTGTACAGATACACAGGTCACTGAAAGTGGCAATGCAGGTGGAGAAGGTAGTCAAGAAGGCATACGGCATGCTTGCCTTCATTGGTCGGGGCATTGAGTTTAAAAATTGGCAAGTCATGTTGCAGCTTTATAGAACCTTGGTTAGGCCGCATCTGGAATATAGTGTTCAATTCTGGCCGCCGCACTACCAGAAGGATGTGGAGGCTTTGGAGAGGGTACAGAAAAGATTTACCAGGATGTTGACTGGTATGGAGGGTATTAGCTATGAAGAGAGGTTGGAGAAACTTGGTGTCTGGACAAATACATGAATAGGGAGGGAATAGAGGGATATGGTCCCCGGAAGGGTAGGGGATTTTAGTTCAGATGGGCAGCATTGTCGGTGCAGGCTTGGAGGGCCGAAGGGCCTGTTCCTGTGCTGTAATTTTCTTTATTCTTTGTTCTTGGGGGGGCATGGTGGAGCAGTGGTTAGCACTGCTGCCTCACAGCTCCAGAGACTTGGGTTCGATTCCCGGCTTGGGTCACTGTCTGTGTGGAGTTTGCACGTTCTCCCTGTGTCTTTGTGGGTTTCCTCCGGGTGCTCTGGTTTCCTCCCACAGTCCAAAGATGCGCAGGTTAGGTGGATTGGCCATGCTAAATTGACCCTTAGAGTCGCGGGATGCGTAGGTTAGAGAGATGAGCAGGTAAATGAATGGGGTTACGGGGATAGGGCTTGGGTGGGATTGTTGTTGGTGCAGACTCGATGGGCCGAATGGCCTCCTTCTGCACTGTAGGGATTCTATGAATCCTTGGTTTAAATGATAAGAAGATCTGGTTTTAGTGATGTTGGCTACCAGAGAATCAAACCATTGGGCAGACTTCCCCTTGACAGGAGAGGCAGAGCCTCAGTTTCATGTCTCGCTTGAGAGGCAGCATCTGTGACAGTGCAGCAGTCCCTCCGTACTGGCAGTGAGGTGTCAGCCTTGAATGAAGAAATCTTCCCCATACTCTCTTGAATGGTTTGACTCTGATTTTTTGATTTGATTTATTATTGTCACCTGTATTAGTATACAATAAAAAGTATTGTTTCTTGTGCACTGTACAGAAAAAGCATACCATTCATATAGTACATAGGGGAGAAGGAAAGGGGAGAGTGCAGAATGTGGTGTTACAGTCATAGCTAGGGTGTAGAGAAAGATCAATTTAATGCAAGGTAGGTCCATTCAAAAGTCTGACAGCAGCAGGGAAGAAGCAGTTCTTGAGTCGGTTGATACATGATCACATGTCTTTGTATCTTTTTCCCAATAGAAGAAGGTTGGAGAGAATATTTCCAGGGTATGTGGGGTCTTGATTATGTTGGCTGCTTTTCCAAGGCAGTGGGAAGTGTAGACAGAGTCAATGGATGGGAGGCTGATTTGCGTGATGGGACTAGGTTTCGTTCACGACCCTTTATAGTTTTTTGCTGTCTTGGTCAGAGCAGGAGCCATACCAAGCTGTGATACATCCGGAAAGGATGCTTTCTATGGTGCATCTGTAAAAGTTGATGACAGTCGTAGCTGACATGCCAAATTTCCTTAGTCTTCTGAGAAAGTAGAGGGGTTGGTGGGCTTTCTTAACTATAGCGTCAATGTGGAGGAAAAGGTTATCTCCCCTTGTGTGAAATTCTTCCAGATCTGACATCAATTATTTTCAAAAGCCGGAACATCTGAATGAATTCATCCCTAATCCTTTTATAGCCTAGAAAATGCAAAGCGAGTTTGTGTAATCTCTCCTCATAATCCAGTCATCTGGAGCCAAAAGAGAAAATGCTGGAAAATCTCAGCAGGTCTGGCAGCATCTGTACGGAGAGAAAAGAGCTGATGTTTCGAGTCCAGATGACCCTTTGTCTCTCCTTACAGATGCTGCCAGACCTGCTGAGATTTTCCAGCATTTTCTCTTTTGGTTTCAGATTCCAGCATCCGCAGTAACTTGCTTTCATCCAGTCACCGGGAGTCCTGGTAACATTCTGGTGAACCCAAGACTTGCTCCTTTCAAGACCAATGTATCTATTCTAAGATGCAGTACCCAGGATTATGCACAATACTCCAGATGTGGTCTAACAGGGCTTTGCACAGCTGTAGTAGTAATTGCATATTGTCCTGCTTGTCCATACATAAAGTTAAGGACTGAGGCAGCACAGAGATATTCATGGGGGTGAGGGAGTTGTTGGAGGCTGGGGGTGTTATCAACATATATTAGAAGCCAGCCTCATGACAGTAGGTGATGTCGGTGAGGAAGAGGAAGAGGGTTGAGGATGGAGATTGGAGGGTTCTTGTGGTAAACATGCGGAGGTCAGAGGAAGAGGAGACAGCCATTGAACCGTCGCGACAGGAATTTCGATCAAAGCTAATGAAGAGCTTGAAATGAACGCAGACTTTGACATCTCAAAGCACTTCACCTTATAAATTACTTCCGAAGAGCATTGACTGCAATGCAAGCAAACAGATGTTCCTTTGAATGTGTATATATACAGCAGAAAAATTATGGGGTTCATCCCTCCCTCTCCCTCCCTCTCCCCAAATAAGGCTTATACCATCAGGGAAGACTGTTCTGAGCTGTGCCAACTGTCCATAACCACCAGTAATTCAGTCACATTATGATCCTGACAGGCTCTCGATGGCAGATTTGCTTTCTAAGGATAGTCTGTTGGACCTTGACAGCTACTTGGCCACTGATCCACACTTTAATTTTTAAACTGGACTCAAAACCCATTTTCTTTCCAGGCTTCCTTCTCTGTCTCTTCGCACTTCCTCCTCTTTATGTCTCCCTCCCAATTCCTCCTCTCTCATACTCCCCTATTTCTTCCTCCCTTTTTCCTCATAGAATCCCAACAGTACAGAAGGAGGCCATTCAGCCCATCAGGTCTGTTCCGACCACATCCCACCCAGGCCCTATTCCCCGCACCCCACCCATTTATCCTGCTAATCTCCCTGACCCTAGGGTTAATTTAGCCAATCAACCTAACCTGCACATCTTTGGACTATGGGAGGAAACCCACGCAGACACGCGGAGAACATGCAAACTCCACACAGACAGTGACTTGAGGCCAGAATTGAACCCGGGTCCCTGGCGCTGTGAGGCAGCAGTGCTAACCACTGTGCCACTGTGTTGCCCTACCACTCCTACCACTTCCTCTTTACCTTTCTCTCCCTGACATCTTCCTTTCGCCTCTTCATCTCTCTCTCTCTCTCTATACTTCTTCCCCATCTCTCACATACATTCTCCTTCCTCTCTTTTCTCCCTCTCCCATCTTCTCTTCCTCGATTTTCGCCCTCCTGGAATTAGAAATCTTTCACAGCTTTCACAGGGGAGGTGATGGCCTCGTGGTATTATTGCTAGACTATTAATCCAGAAACTCAGCTAATGTTTTTTTTTTATTTTATTTTCTATTTTTTTATTTTTTTTTCTATGTGCTGGGGACCCAGGTTCGAATCCTGCCACAGCAGATGGTGGAATTTGAATTCAATTAACAAAAAAATCTGGAATTAAGAATCTACTGATGACCATAAAACCATTGCGGATTGTTGGAAAAACCCATCTGGTTTACTAATGTCCTTTAGGGAAGGAAATCTGATGTCCTTACCTGGTCTGGTCTACATGTGACTTCAGAGCCACAGCAATGTGTTGATTCTCAATTGCCCTCCAAGGGCAACTAGGGATGGGCAATAAATGCTGGGCCCAGCCAGGGATGCCCATGTCCCACAAATGAATAAAAAAAACCAGCCTGACCAACCCTCGAGTTCTTTGATCTTTCAAAAATTATTTTTACTGAGACTGGATGAAATTTAAGCATTTCTTACGAGTTGGCGTCTGGTTGAACATTGGGT